>NC_044566.1:15503442-15806882 GCF_007565055.1 Rhinopithecus roxellana | reverse complement strand
ATTTTTCTAACAACTGGGACATTTTACGTTGTAAAGCATAAAACATACAAGATAGCAGATATCCCTTCTTGTGATCAAATATTGAAGACAATGTTTCTTACATTGCCATCCTTTCCAGAGTCTAATGTATAAATTTATTTTTCTTACTATTGACTTCAATCTAAAAATCAGAGGCACAAAGTTTAACAAGTCCTCAAACTAACTTCCCCCTTTTTTTTCCCCTCAATTTGCAGTTGGTTAAATATTTGTACAGATTTTGTTGGGCTCATATCTATGATAACTGTTTGGAATAGTACACAAATGCATGCACATACATCTGGGTGATGTGTCTTTCTTATCTATGTAACTATGACGCTGTCATTCTCAACTGCCTGTGCTCAGCTGTAGTTGAAGACATGGATGCAGGGGGAGACTGTTTTCTGATTTGTGACCAATGCCGCAGTTTGCAGAACCTGGCACTGTAGCTGCCTGTTACACCCGAGGTCAGCTCAAACCTGAGTTGAAAAAACATACCTCCTCTTTTCGCTGCTCCACAGGCTGATACATGTAATGCTCTTCATTGTTACAGCTCTGTTGGGTTGCTGAAGTTCTGTTGGAACAAGCTTTGAAAACTTTTCTTTGCTTGCTGAATTATATCCTTTCTTGGTTCAAAGGGCTGATTGGTGTCTATGGTGTAGGCAGTACATTCTTATTCACAGAACTCAAATTGTCAATGTCCTTGAGTGAGTTATTTTGATTGAACTGTATGAACTTTAGGATACACTTGTGTCAGATGTTTTTATTCATATATATTTGTATGCTGTCCTTTATTCTCCTTTTACATTATTAACTTGTCCTCTAAATGGAGGCCAGAAATAAACATTCCTATCTCACTTGTGCAGTGAGATAGGAATGAAATAAATTCCACTTGTTGGGATGTTTAGCACTGGTGACGGTTGGATTAAAAAGTTTCCTTTGGATAGCTGGATTAAAAACTTTCCTTTGGAACAAATAATTATCTATATTAAGTAAAAAATATACGTACAGTGATAGGTCCTGAGTTATGATTCAAAACAATTTCATGTAATGAGTTCACTCATCTTCAGGATTTCATAATCTAACTATATAGACTTATGTATTTGAATGTGCTACTTTAAAAAGTGAAAAATTGGACTTAAAAATGACTCTCAAAATGATTAGTAAGAATTGATTATTTGTTAACTATATGAGCTAATTGTGTTATTATTTAGATATTATACCTGATTGATGCATTTAAGTTATGAATTGGTTTATAAAAGAAAATTTGAACAATATGTGGAATCTTATATTAAAATAAAGTATATATAAGCCTCATGTTTTAAATACATATACACAAGTCACATTGATTTAGTTTGGAAAATTTTGGCCCAGCTTATTGAAACATTAGCAAATATATGAGAATTTATTAATTAATATTTATCTTAAGCAAATATTATGCATAATTCCATCAATCCTTTATACACATAAATACATGAAACATTCTTGTACATTCTTTTTGCAAATGATGTGCAGACAGTGTGACAAGTATAAAGATAAATTTATTTCAGTATTGTTTCACGTAAAATAATTCAAGGAAAAGCTCAGATAAACGAATCAGTTAATCAAAACAGGAAAATGTGAATATGGAGATATGTAATCAATATTAAATGAACGCTATTCTTTTTTGAATTCTAACATATGCCATTTGTAGCCATTGATATCCTGATTTATTTCCATTAGACCAACAGATCATATTGAGACTTTTGCACACTTCATACAGGTACATTGAACATCATGTCTTTCTTTTATTTATCTTTCTTGGTTTTTACCCACTGTTTATTGCCTAAGGCTACTGTAACAAATGAGAACAAGCATATTGGTTTAAAATAACAGAAATGTGTTATTTCACATTTCTGGAGACCAGAAGTCCCAAATCAGTTCCACTTGGCTGAAATCAGGGTGACAGTAGGGTTTTACTTTCTCTGGATGCTCTAAAGAAGAGCCATTCTTTGCATCTATCAGCTTCTGGCAATTGCCAGCATTCCTCAGCTTGTGGCTGCATCACTCCAGTCTCTTGCCTCAGTAGTCACATTGCCTTCACCTCTTCTGCCAATCTTCCTCTGCCTTCCTTTTATGAAGATATATGTGATCGCGTTTAGAGACCACCAGATAACCCAGGATAATCTCCTCATATCAATATCCTTCATTTGAATCACATCTGCAAAGATCTTTTCCTTGCCCATATGAGAAAATATTCACAGCTCCCAAGGACTAGAGCACTCATACCTTTTGTGGAGGTCATGATCAAGGCGACTACACAAATTATCCTTTATTATGACTTTATTTCCCAGCAAGAGTACCTTCCAGTTCAGACCTGGATTCGGGATCATTCATAGTTCTTACACAGCATCCTCTCTCCCCCTTTAGTGCTTTTGCACTTATTCTCCTTCTACCTTGAATGCTACTCTTGATTTACTTAATTCCTTCATATTCTTGTCTAATTTAGACTAAAACAAATGAAAAATAAACGAAAACAACAACAAAATGCTCTGTTCAGGCTATGTTGGGACTCATTTCTGGTCCTTGTTTCCTGTGCACATTCTTACAACCTCATATTGTGGGGTTTTACTTTTTCTTTTTCTTTCTGAGGTATAAATAATGTAACTTTCCTTTTTAAAAAATACAGCAGTTGTCTTATTCTCTGACACATAGTAGGAGATCAATATGCATATATGGGTTGCCTTATTGTGTGGATAGAGTTGACTTCATTAGTAGGAACGGGAATTTACTTTAAAATAGCATTCTGTCCACTTGGGAAATGAACTAAATTGCAATTAGAAAACTGGAATCACATAGTTATCTATAAAACAGGCATTGTATTTTCTGTTATTAGAACAGATATTGATAACAAACCATGGTTTTTCCAAAATTATAATGCAGAGTATAAAGAAGGTTTAAAGAAATATATTTTGTTTGACTCATAATGTTTACTTGCGTATAAGAAGGTTCTTAGTAGAAACTTAGGTTTATTTAAATGAAATGTGCCATGCACCTTGAAAAGGAGTCTGTCTTTCCTCTATTTTCAAAAGAAACGTTTCTAAACATTTCTTAACATAATAAAACTTAAAAAAAATGCCATTCTACAAAATTTTCTGTTAAAACAACATAATGATGGTTGTTAGTTTATTCTATTCAACTCACAATCAATGAAAGATACTCTGAGCTGAGTACTAGAATGGTAAGGAGGATAGAGAGCAGAGTCAGATGTGGTAATGTACTAAGAAAATCTTAATGTAAGAAGAAGCATAAATGAATTAGCACAATAATAGTAGAGTTTGGTAGGTGATACTGAAGTTAAAATGTGCTATAGGAACATAGACTGGAAAGTAAAGTGTATGCATGTACACAGTCCCCACCCCTACCTACGCACAGGGGTAAATGTTAATGACTGTTGTAACTCAACGTAAGTGCTGTACCCAAAGGAAGACTGGGAACTTACTAGCCAGTCCAAGTCAGAAAGGGATAAGAGATATTTTTAAAATAATAATAATAAAGAAAGAATCAGAGAAATATGAGGAAAATCAAATAGTCTAGGTTATTGAGAGCAAAGATTCTCAAATTTGACTAATGTAAGAAACTAATTTGAAATACACTTTACAAGGCTGCCAGAGAGAGTGATTCCTCTGATAGGGCCTGGCAAAGTAAGTTGAAAATCTTCTGAAATGGATTCCCCATTCTAGATGCCATTAAGAAAATATATGATTCATAAGAGGAGCCCAGAATGTCAACATTAACAGGAGTTTGAAAAGAGTTGATTCCAAAACTCATAGATGACTTTGAAGGATTCAAGACTTCAGTGGAAGAAATCACTGAAGATGTGGTAGATGTGATATGGTTTGGCTGTGTCCCCATCTGAATCTCATCTTGAATTCCCACATGTCGTGGGAGGGACTGGTGGGAGGTAATTGAATCGTGGCAGTAGGTCTTTCCCATGATGCTCTCCTGACAGTAAATATGTCTCATGAGATCTGATGGCTTTGTAAAGTGGAGTTTATCTGCACAAGCTCTCTCTCTTTGCCTGGCTGCCATCGATTTAGGATGCTGACTTGTTCCTCTTTGCCTTCCACCATGATTGAGAGGCTTCCCCAGCAACATGAAACTATAAGTCCGTTAAACCTCTTTCTTTTGTAAATTGCCCAGTCTTGTGTATGTCTTTATCAGTAGAGTGAGAACAGACATATAGTGGAAATAGCACGAGAACTGGAATTAGAAATGGAGCCTGAAGATGTGACTGAATTGCTGCAATCTCATGACAAAATTTCAGCAGATGAAAAGTTGCTTCTTACGGATGAAAAAGAAAGTGGTTTTTTTTTTTTTAGATGAATCTACTCCTGGCAAAGACACTGTGAACGCTGTTGAAATGACAGCAAGGGATTTAGAATATATACTTAGTTGATAAAGCAGTGGCAGGGCTTGAGAGGATTTACTCCAAGATCTACTGTGAGAAAAATGCTATCAAATGGCATCACATGCTACAGAGAAATATTTCATGAAAGGAAGAGTCAATTGATGAGGCAAACTTTATTGTTGTCTTATTTTAAGAAGTCACCACAGCTCTTTCAGCCTTCAGGAATCTCAAACCTGATCAGTCAGTGGCCATCCACATTGAGGCAAGACCTTCCTCCAGCAAACAGATTATGACCAACTGACAGCTCTGATAATTATTAGCATTTTTTAGCAATGAAGTATTTTTAAATTAAAGTATGTACATTTTTTTTCACGTAATGCTATGGTACCCTTAATCAACTATAGTGTAGTGAAAACAACTTTTATATGAACCAAGAAACAAAACAAAATTGTGTGACTCGATTTATTGCAATATTCACTTTATTCTGGTGGTCTGGAACTAAAACTGCAATATCTCCAAGACATGATGTAGAAATCTTACTGGAATTAAGAGACAAAGGAATATTTGTAGTTCAAAATGTATTTGTTCATTTGTGATAAATACCTTAAAAATACTGCCTTTTCTTTTTCAAATTAGATCCCACAAGATATGTTACTTATAGCATTAATGTGCTTGGGAAGCATTTATGAAGCAAAACATAAGTTTCATTACATTGTCATGAATTATACCTTTGTGGTCCTAATTATATGTATATTTTACTATAGAAGTAGAAGATCGAGGCAAATATATTGTGGACATTTTTAATTAGGTTTTAGGTGGAAATGTTAATACTATATTTTCAGGATGATACATTTTACTAAGAAAATGTGAAAAAGAAAGTTAATATGTTGTTGTAGTAAAACTAATTATTATTCTTGTTAGCATACAGTATTTCTTCACTGAAATTTTACTGATTTCATTAGCTGGTCCATTAAGTGCAAATTTTCACTTGTAACAGCCAAAATGAATTAGCGACTTGCTTGTTTTGTTATACTGTAAACTTAACAGAAAATATCTGCATATATATATATATATGTCTATCCTGCCTGCTGAGAGCCTTTAGGCATTGCTATGTCTCTGGAGAAACTCAGAATATGCCTTAGGTTTCCATTGGGGAAATTAACATCTCATATGTCAACATTTTCTGTCAAGTGAAGTGAGTCTTTATTTTACCAACACATTTAAACCTTGTAAGCATTTGACTTATATATTTCAGTGTGAGATATATAACATTTTCAAAGCGATTCTACTGTACTGTAACAAAAGTTGATATTTTTCCTCCAAATGCTAAAAGGATACAAATCTGTGCTCCCGCTACAGTTTAAATACAACAGAATTGAATTAGCGACAATAAAAGCCAAGCCACAAACCCACATTTGGCGATCCTCAGACAGCACAAGATTTCGTTATTTTCTCCTTTGTCAGGCAGTGTTTATTTCACTTTAAAATTCTTCAAGCTATGGATCATATATCTCATCTTTGGGGAGACCATTCCACCATCAATACAGTTCACAGTTCACTAGCTATGTCGAAGTCCAACTTTACTGGCTGAGAATCAGAGTTGAGTAGAATTTCCTTCTAACAGAGGGGCCATTGGACTCATTTTATTATTTTTATTACTGAACACCATAGTGAACTAGCCAGCCAACTGTGCAGTCAAAGACATGGACCTGCCCGAAGGACTCTTATCTCAGCAAATGATCCCTTTCCTCTGCCTGGCTAGCCTAGCAAAGGACAGAGAATGCAATCATCTTGATCAATGAACCTGAGGAAAAGCAGAGCAGGCAAGACACTAATCAAATAAGTGGATCTGCTGAGGCTCATCCTTCAGCCCCAAACTTTGTTTCTTGAGGGCCTGAAGGAGGTAAGCAGGAAAAAAGAAAGCCTGACAATATGCTGTACTTGCAACGCTTCAAACTGGCCCTCTGCAGTTGCATTTCCACTTAGTTACCTTGAGAATACAAAGCAATGTCAGAGATTTACAAATGCATATTTTGTTTCAGATGGACTCTTATATATAATTTTGCTACTGTCAGGAGCCTTTCAAGTTATGAAAAATCACACCTGTAATTGCAAGCATCATCAGAGAAAGACAAATAGGTAGAAACCAATTTGAAAATAATTCGTCTTCATAAAGTTCCCCACATAATATTCTTCAGAGATTGTTACAATTAAAACACTAGAGAAAGAATCAGAATCAATAGAAAGTTGAACACCTATGAACTATGCCACCTTGAGGAAATGATTTCACTTCTCAGCACTTCAAAAGTGTCTGTAAAACAATAATAATAACTACTTCAACAGATTGTTGTGAAATGTGGTTAGGATAACGCACTCAGAAAGACCAATCATAAAATGCAGTTAACTTATTCTATGTTAGATTTTACTCTTTATTGCTAAAACAATCATTAACATATTAATCCTAATCAAAAATTCTTATAAACTTCTATGTGGTGTTTTGGGAACCAAAAAATGAAAAGTAACTAGTTTTCAAAAAATGAAATAAGAAACTCATATTAATAGGTCATTTTAGGGAATGTCCAGAGTAGGCAAATTGTGTAATGGAAAGAGTTCGATGTTGTGCCAGACAGCAGAAATGATTGTTTTATTTATTAAATTTAAAATAGTAAATGCTAAATCATTTATTTAAAATTTCTTTTCACTATCAGCCTAAAACTCTTTTTTTACATTCTCCTTTTTAATGGTATCAAGTTCTCAGCTTTAAGTTGGAATATTTCTTTAAAAAATGTCTAGCAAAATCACTAGCATATTGAATACTTAAAATATTCATATGTGTGTTTACAATAGAATACTGTTCAGCCTTATAAAATAATACAATTCTGTCATTTGTGATATAGATAGAATTGGAAAACATGCTACGTGAAATAAGCCAGGCAAAGAGAGAAAAATATTGCATGTTCTTGCTTACATGTAAAATTTGTAGCAATCAAACTCACAGAAGCAGAGCGTAGAATGGAGGTTACAGAGGCTGGATGATCAGGAGAATGGGGAGATTATGATCAAAGTGTACAAACTATCAGGTGAACAGGAGGAATACTTTTTTTGAATTAGATTTCTATTACACAGTATGGAGAATACAGCTAATAATAGAGTTTGTGTATTTCAAAATTGCTGTGTATTTCAAAATTGCTAAGAATAAATTTCAAATGTTCTGACAATAAAAATATTAATTATTTGAGGTGATGAATATGTTAATTAGCTTTATTTAATTATTCCATATTGTATTTATAAGTTGTAACATCACTTCTTTTTTTTTTTTTTTTTTTTTTTTTTTTTTTTTTTTTGAGGCGGAGTCTCGCTCTGTCGCCCGGACTGGAGTGCAGTGGCCAGATCTCAGCTCACTGCAAGCTCTGCCTCCCGGGTTTACGCCATTCTCCTGCCTCAGCCTCCTGAGTAGCTGGGACTACAGGCGCCCGCCACCTCGCCCGGCTAGTTTTTGTATTTTTAGTAGAGACGGGGTTTCACCGTGTTAGCCAGGATGGTCTCGATCTCCTGACCTCGTGATCCGCCCGTCTCGGCCTCCCAAAGTGCTGGGATTACAGGCTTGAGCCACCGTGCCCGGCCGTAACATCACTTCTTATAACTTCAAAAGAAAATACTACGTGTGTAATTAAATATAGGAAATTTTTTTTCTTATGTGTCAAGTTTTCACCTGGTAAGGGAGCTGATGAATGGATTCCAATGACAACACACAATTGGGCATATTTGAAGGGCAGAATTACATCAAGGAGAACAGGAGTGTGAGAAGTTGAACCACAGTGAGATCTGCAATAATAAGAACTGGTGACTTAGATTCCAAGTAGTTATGTCTAAGAAACTTAACACACACCCCCTACAGGACAATCAGCATTTGGCATGTCATGGAAAGGAGAATGAATATTGGCCAAAGAGTTTTGACAGCCAACATCAAGAGAAGTACACAAGATCAGTGATGTAAGGGATTATTTTGTCTCCAATATCACTCTTCTTCTACCCCAAATGCACTGGTAGAATCACCCCTTAAAGGAGAAAGGAAAGATGTGTCTCAGCCAAATACTCTACCCATCAATGAAAATAATTAGCATGTTTACGGTGACTGAGGCAGTCTTCTCAAGTGCAAAATTTAAGGCAGGAGATCAAAAGACTTAGTAGTCAACATAAATTATATTAATGTATTTTAAAATCTACATTGGAAAAAATTCCATAATGGAAGAAATATAAATATTTTTCATAAAGACATTCTCCCAGATGCAGTGGCTCACACCTATCATCCTAGTGATTCAGAAGGCTGAGGTGGGAGGATTGCTTGAGGCCAGATGTTCATGATCAGCCTGGGCAACACAGTGAGATCCCCATCTCTAAAAATATATATTTTTTAATTAGTTGGGCATGGTAGAGCATGCCTGTAGTGCCAGCTACTTGGGAGGCTGAGGTGGGAGGATAGTTTTAGCCCAGGAGTTTGAGGCTGCAGTGGGCTATGATCACACCACTGTACTCCAGCTTGGAAAACAGAGTGAGATCCCTTGTCTAAAACAAAACAAAACAAGACATATTTAGTCAGAGTCATGACATCAAACCTGTGATGTTGGAACAGGAGTTGGACACGTATTGCTCTAGGCTATCTAATAGCCTAGAACTAACTAATAATTAGGAACTAATAATTGTCTTTAATGTAGTTTTTTAAAAAAAAATTCATAATACTAATATATACTCAAAAAACCCACTCTGTCAGATAAAAATACTTTATGATAGGTTTTACTTTGAATTCAAACAATTCAATAATCTATTTGATATTTGGGCAAGGGGGTAGTTAGGCAGGATATACTGTACTGTCCTGTTTTAGCAGCTTCATTTCTATAGTTGATCCACAGGTTTCCTTCAGTCTCACAAATGAGACTCACTTCCTGCTGTGTTCTGTGTTGTCATTTGTCATTTTTATTACGTGATGGTGTTTGAGGGGCTATCAGAAACAAAGAAATGCGTCCCTTTTATGCGTATCTCTGTTCAGACCTGATTGTATTTTATTTTTTAATTTAAAAGCAGAGTTGGAAGACGGTTATTTCAACTGATTTTTTCTGCATACTTTACTCCAGCTGGTATCTCTTAAGATTTACTGTTTTAATTAATTATAGTTTAGACACCATGAAATTATTTAGAGTTAAAAGCAAGCCTGATTTTCTTTGGAACTTTGATAACCAGGGGAAACTACGGAAATATGATGAGGGGTGTGTGTGTGTGTGTGTGTGTGTGTGTGTGTGTTCACCTATATAATAAATATATGTTATGTAGCATATTTACATAATTATATGTATGGTTTATAAAACTATGAAATATAGTTTATGCCAAAGGCTGAGTTTGTCTTTTTTATTTTAATCTGTCTCTTGAGGAGCATTTAAAATGTGCTAGCAGGTTGTATAAAAGACATAAGAAGTGAAGCTATTTCATGAACTCCTAACACATAACTCCGTGATGTCTTTTGTCTGCAAGGCAACCTTCAATAAATCACCATGTCAGAGAGTATGCAGGCACCTAAGATCTGATTTCTAGGCCTGGCAAGTGTAAAGGCAATGCTGGAGGGTAGTTCCCTCCTCCTATTTCAATGCTTCTGAAGCCCTGACAAAGAGTACATGGTGGATGCAAAGACCTTTCATGCGAATGAGCTTGCAGTTCTGATTTCTGTCACCACAGACTAGTTTTATATGACAATAGATTAACCTAGATGAGTAGATACTTAATTATTTAGAAATTAAAAGAATAAAAATGTCTTCCATTTTTTAGGTAAAAAAAAGAATTTTCTCTCAGTGCAAGTTATGTATGGTACATTTTTCTGATTTCTACTAAAAAGATGAGCTATAAATATTGGCATGTAACTCCCAGTTACAAAATAAGAAAAACACTATTTTTAAGTTATGCTTTTCTCTGAGAGGCCATTTCCAATTAACATTCCTGCCTGCAATAAAGATAGGCTCTGGAGTTGTCACTGTAGTCATGACATTGTAGTCAAGATTTGACTTGACCTATGAACTATAAAAAAGCAAACGACGCCGGGCACAGTGGCTCAAGCCTGTAATCCCAACACTTTGGGAGGCTGAGAGGGGCAGATCATGAGATCAGGAGATCGAGACCATCCTGGCTAACACAGTGAAACCCCGTCTCTACTAAAAAAATACAAAAAACTAGCCGTGCATGGTGGCGGGCGCCTGTAGTCCCAGCTACTTGGGAGGCTGAGGAAGGAGGATGGCGGGAACCCGGGAGGCGGAGCTTGCAGTGAGCTGAGATGGCACCAGTGCACTCCAGCCTGGGCAACAGAGCGAGACTTTGTCTCAAAAGAAAAGAAAAAAAAGCAAACGAATAGAAAAATAAATGGTACCTTCCTTTTTCTTTTCTTTTTTCCCTCTCTCTTTCCTCCCATTTCCTACTTTCCCTCTCTCCCTTTCTTTTTCTTTATTTCTTTCAAAGAAAGTTGCAGTTACATCAATTTTTTAATGGTGACATTCTACAACTATATTTTCTTAGAGATATACAAAATTTAATGGTGGTGAATTTTATTAAAAAACTTGCTGATAGCATTAACATTTAATTATATTTTATAGTTGTTTTATTTAGGAAATAATTTTTGATCTTCACTCTTTTGATATGGTTTGACTGTGTCCCCACCCAAATCTCATTTTGAGTTTTATCTCCCATAATCCCCACATCATAGGAGGGACCGGGTGGGAGGTAATTGAATTATGGGGGCACATTTTTCCCGTGCTGTTCTCACAACAGTGAATAAGTCTCATGAGATGTGATGGTTTTATAAAGGGCAGTTCCCCTGCACATGCTCTCTTGCCTACTGCCATGTAAGACATTGTGGCTTTGTTCCACATTTGCCTTCCAACATGATTGTGAGACCTCCCCAGCTATGTGAAATGGTGAGTCCATTAAACCTCTTTTTCTTTATAAATCATTCAGTCTTTGGTAGTTCTTATAACAGCATAAGAATGGACTAATATATCTTAATTCCAGAAAAACTGGTTATAAATCTATTGAGCAACCGAGAAAACAAAAAACAATAATACACAATATAGTCATTTCTATAATTTCTATTAAAAGTTTAACTGCAAAATAATTAGTAAACTGTTTTCAATATTACTAAACAAGATTAATAAATATAAATATAAAAACAAAATTTTAAAAATATTGACATCTAGTAAAATTAAGCAAGTTTTATATGAAGACTAATTACAATCACTACATGACTGAAATTTGGCTAATTTTATTATTTCAAAACTTTCTAAAAGTACTTAATAAGTTTAGAACATTGATTTATTACATGTAGGCAATATATTTTATAACTTGTTGGAATTGTGTTGTATAAGCAAAAAAGCTGTTCTTAAAGCTGACATGTCACTTACATGTCAAAGAAGATGGAGTAGGTATATCTTTCTCTATTCTTTGCACTAAGTGCAACTAAAAGCCCTGGAAATCATATATAAGACAAGCATAAATGGACTCTAAAAGGCAAACAGAGAAAGGAAGATCATTTAGGGACTTTGGGACCCAAGGAATGACATGATAGCGTGTTGTCTCAAATTTCTTTTCGCTTCATACATTCTGAACTTCAAGCTGAACAAACTGACCAAAATGCCCATAGGTCTGCACAACAAAAGCCCCAACAAAAGCTTGCTATCTCTAGACAAAGGACCAGGAAAAAGAACAGCTTAGCAAGACAGAAAACCTTTAGAAAATAACTGCTCTTTGCCCGCCTGAAAACACAGGAAAACAACAACAAAACTGGTTTCTCACCCACCCACATCAGCAAGAGTCTACTGGGAAACCTAGACTTCCTAGGCTGTAGTGAGTCACCTCAACATCCCACCACAGTGGTGTTAGACAGAGTACATAGGGACCTGAGGTTTTTATACCGGCCAGGGGTCCACAAGTACTTACACCCTCTGATATCTGTAAAACAAAAACAACAACTGAGGAATTCTAAATCCCTCAGTTGACTAAATGGACCCTTCCTCTCAGTCAAGGCCATTCCAAAGTAAACCTGAAAAACTGGTGCATTCTTCATGGGAAGAGGGGTGTCAGACACGTCTCATTACACCGTCCTCCCTTTGGAATTAAGGCACAACTGACCAGGATTAACATTAAAACAGAGATCTTAGGACTGATAAACAGACTCTTTACCACAATAAAATACCTAGTTCTAACCTGACACTAATATAGCATCACATGACAGATAGCAGGCCCTAAAAGAAATCAAAGTATTTCACCCCAAAATATATTTCATTGACATATTTGAAATGGCCTTGCCAAGGTATCACTTATGGGGAAAATCTGTATTCTGCAGAGAATCCTCCTCTCTTTCCAAGCCTTTTTGTGGCACAGAAGAGATTTAACTGTCTGGCACCTTTTAGGGTCCGATAAGAGACATTTATTGTCTATTCTCTCTGAAGCCAGCTACCTGAAGGCTTTATCTACATAATAAGAACTTTGGTCTCTGGAGTCCGTTACCTTAACTCAGAAACTCCTTTCTATCAATTCCATATCTTTAGATAATAACTTCACTCTATCAACCAATTGCCAATCAGAAATTTTGAATCCACCTCTAACCTGGAAGTCCCTGAACTGTGAATTTTCCTGCCTCTTCAGGCCAAACCAATGTGCACCTAAATACATATCAATTGATGATCACCTGTAATATCTGTCCCCCTAAAATGTAAAAAATCAAGCTGTAACCCAACCACCTTGGGCACATGTTCTCAGGACCTATTGAGGCTGTGCTATGGGCCTTGATCACTCACATTTGGTTCAGGATAAACTTCTTTAAGTGTTTTACTGGAATAAAGAACTGGAATCAGGACTTTTGTAATCTTCTAGTGACAGAGAGGTCACCCCCAGTGCAATGTTACAGAAAACCACATGGGAGGCTAGAATGCCCTCAGTTCCCCCAAAAGCAATCTTTCCCTCAGTTATCAAAGGAGAATAAGTGGAGAAGCTGGACTTTTACCTCTGCCTGTCAGAGAAATGGGTACCTCTGCCTATCCTTCCCCTGCCAGAGTGTTTTCAAGAGAGACACTAAAGACAGGAAATCTAAATAAGATCACATTTTAAATATGTAAATATTCAGGTTTTAAGCAATCATTTCTGTCATTCCCAGAACCTGCAAGATCTCAAACTGAATATACAAAAAGACAGTCTGTGGATGTCAATACTGAGATAAGAGAGAAGCTAAAGTTATCTGAAGCAAAATGTAAAACAGTCATAATAAAATTGATGAAGTGAGTAATTATGAACAGATTTGAAACAATTGCAAAACTAGCCCCAGTAAAAAGAAAACATGAAGGTGAAACAAGTGGAAATTTTGAAACCAAAACATACAATAATCAAACTTCCAGGAATGGATTCAACAGCAGAATAGAGGAAACAGGACAAAAAATCACTCAATTTGAAAATGGAATAATAGAAATTATCCAACTTGAATGACATAGAAAAATAGACTAAATAAATGAATGAACAGACCATCAGGATACTGTGGGAATCCAACAAAATACCTCACATTCAGGCCGTAAAATTCCATGCCCTTGTATGTCATTCCATTTTGGATTTCTTTTATACTCTAACACCAAAAGCATATTGAATTAGATTAGCCAAAGTCTCAAAACTCCTGTGAACTATTTTGAAACACCTGTTTCTAAACCTAAAAGCCTGGCATATTAAAAAAATGTTACTTTAGGTTTTCACTTGCCAAAACACACATTTCTGTATTCTGATCCAAGAACTTCCCCTGAGCCCAACAAATCTATCTTGGTAAAATTACCTAGTTTTTTCAGTGCAACAGATATTTATTAAGTACCCACAAAGGGTCAGGTTCTGATCCACTCTCTTTTCACATGCTGTTCTTCTTTCCTAGGATGGCCTTTACTGGTCCACTTGGTACACTCCTATTCTTCCTTCAGATTTAGTCCAAATACAGTCTTCAGTAACGTGAGTTCCTTCAGCTTGACATATAGTTTACTTGTCAGTGTATTTGTATGATACTCAACACATCATGCACTGATTTTTTTCTCTTGTGACTAAACTGTATATTCGTGGAAGTCAGTACAGTGTCTTTTCATCCTTATTACTCCAATTGCATTGAAATCTCCTTTATCACGAAATGTGTTCAGTAATTTCCTGTTGCGTAAATAAATGAATTGATGCATTCAGCTATGCTTCTGATATTTTTAAATACCTACTTCCTATTAGGACCCAGGTATACATGGTGAATGAATGATGTTATTCCTCATACTAAAGATTGCAAACTTTAGCAGAGATGATATACCATTGGAATAAAGAATTAACCATAATAAAAAAGTTGTTGTAAGATTTTAAGAATAAGAATGATCGTGTTCTTATTCTAATGTATATCAAAACTTAAGGTATGCTTTAGAAATATGCTAAGTTTTAAGTAATAAAGAACAGTGCCTTAAACACATAAGAATTCAGTTTTCTCTTAAGAATTACAAAGAGAGGAAGTTCAGAGCTGCTGCATGTGTTCAAGTAATTTTACAAGTATCACTGTCCTTCAATCTTCTTCTGTTGTTTCCAACATGTGACTTTCATATTCATGTTCACATGATCGCTGCTACGTAGTTCACCTTATATTTGTTATACAATCAAGAAAGTAAAATCAAAGTGAGGGAGCATAGAAGGCAAGAAACTGAAGAGAAATGTCCTTACAATATTTTCTAGCACAGCTACTCATTGTATTTCAATGGCTAGAATGGGGTCACAAGTCAACCCTAAGATGCAAATATATCTGGAAAGATATTTAGGCTTAATCTGCAATAACAGAGGAAGAAAATGAAAGATAAAAGGATAATAAATGACTTTTGGGCAAATATTCCACTTTTTAAAAATTTAATTGGCTATCATAGTTGAAAATGGCAGTGACTAATAGGCAAAAAAAATGACGAATATATTAAAATCAAAATAGATAGCTATTTTGTCTCTGATAGTTATTTTGAAAAGTACTTGAAAGGTATGATTCAAAAAATATGTTTTTAAGATATGGCCTTAAAACCACCAGAAAATTTTATTTCAATTCTTTTAAACAAATAAGAAAAAAAGTTTCTAAACTATGTATGCTATAATATGAAAATTCATAAAGATGAAGATTTTTGTAATGAAACATTATAATTTTATAAAGTTCTGAACCTTTTTTCCCAGTGCCCTTTCTCTCTATAATACAGTACACTGAAAATGAACAGTCTTTGGTAGCACGATCTTTAAACCCTCAACGTTGCAAAACTCTCAATATTCCCACAGAATTCTCACTTACTGGACTTGGTTCTTGACCGAGAGAGTGAGGCAGAGAAAGTCTATATATAAATGTTGGGAAAGATACTTCTTTCATTTTGGGTAAAGTAGAATTGAATAGCTTGTTTTGTTTGTTTGTTCCATCCAAAGCAGATGACTTTGGATACCATTGGTGAAAAATAAGGTAAAATTCTTGAATTTCAAATTTTCATAGATGGGTTTTAAGAGCAACACAGTAGGTGTTATTTATAATAATCAACGCCTTTCTAGGATGTGATATCCTAGGAAGTAACTTTCTTGGAAACTTCACTGAAAGGTAACATCATAACCATTGGGTTTGAAATTCAAAATTTGGAACTGGGGCCAAATCCTTTCTGATATTACTTCCCTTTTTCACTGTTTCTCAATTTTCTATACCAATATATTGCAACTCAAAGAAACTACTTAAAATTTCTCACTTATAGAATGAGTACTTGGAACAGTTCCATGTTAGAGTAGACTTATATTAAACTTGTTTCAACAGGTTATACTTTTAATGCGAATTTAATACTGGATGCATTAAGCTACATGTTTTCTTCTTCAAAAGAATGTTTCATTTTAGGATTTTGGAATCATACTGGGATGACATTTTCTTTTAAATAGTTACTTTCCATTTTTATGTAATTTTTTACATAGGATATTAAATTAATTTTATACATACTAGTCAAATCTTCACCATTTTTAAAAGATATTAAGGTCTAAACTACTTAATTACATGTGTTTTTTCATACCTCTGTTTGATTTTATCCCCAAGTAGAATTTCCTATTCAAAAATGGATCTAAATTGATAACACACCTTTCTCATAGTGAATAGCTAATATACATTGTTAGCACATTCATTTTGATTATTCTTTAATTACTAAAGCTATATTTCCTGCTTTTTAGTTATTAATTGATTAGTATGATAATGAAACAGTTGGAGAAGTGTATTTTTTTCCCAGAAGAAGAGAATATGTCTTGAGAAGATGACTATTTCTTACAACCATAGATTTATTTGTGTTCTTGAAATAATGCTTACCACAATACTAGGAATGTGGCAATTAATGATAGTTATTGAACTAAAATTCTATGTCCTTTCATGTAATAAAACCAACATATTAAATAAATAAATAAAAATGACTTATCAAGGTTTATATACCTTTCCTTTAAAATATTATATTTCCATTTTTTAAATAAACATTTTGAAAATACATTTAGATATTCTTAAACATAGATTTGATATTATCCTTTTGGTGGAAGAATATGATCTTGCAAAGACTTTTAAATGACCCCCCAGGGGCTTGTCCATTACTCACAAATTTTAAGTTGCACTTTGTCTGTGTGGTCAGTGAGACTGAAACTTACGCAAATTAAAGCAAACATTTAATCATATTATGATTTATTTTAGCAATAAATCATCCTTGCCAGTTATTTATACATGTTGAAGGTTAGTGCAACAAATCACCTTTGCTTCTACTCTGTGTCAAACACTTTGCCTCAGAAATAAGAAAGGAGAGATCATTATAAATCTGACTCTAGACTCTATGATAGTGCTTGTCACGTTAATTAATGTAATTCAGGTCCCTGCATCACATCTTTAAGTACGTGTATTCAGTCATAGAGGCATATATCAGACGCCTGACATTCCTGTCTTCATTAAGAAGTAATGTAAGAACGGAAGTTTCAGTGGGGCAGTAGGTGGGAGTGACCGATGAGAAGGAGAAAAACTGCCATGAGGGACAGAAGTCGGAACACTGGAACACTAGCTGCATTTTTAGTTACCTTATCAGCATAAGTGTTGCTCTGAGTGATGGGATCTGATGCCTTTTGATGGCCCTTGTAGTGAATGACTCCAGCTTCATTTGGAAGTAAAGCAGCCTTGAGAAGAGTTTTTATTGAAGAGGCATTAATGATGGAGGACACTTGCATAGTGAGGAAACTTCTTTCAGCCCATATAACAGCATGGTTGTGCAGGATATGGAAGGCACATTTAGAGTCAGTATAAATATTGACACGTAGTCCCTTTGCAAGAGTGAAGGCTCTTGAGTTAAGTTAAGGCAATGAGTTTGGCTTGCTGAGAGGTAGTGGAGTGGGGCGGAGCAGTAGCCTCAATGATAGATGTGGAAAATATTATAGCATAGCCTGTCTTTGCTGGTGAGTAGTGATTAGGCCTGGTGGAACTGCCATCGATAAAACCAAGTGTGATCAGGGTGAGGAACAGGAAAGAAGGAAATATGGGGAAATGGAGTGAATGTCATGTGATCAGAGAGATACAGTCATGGGAGTCAGGTGTGGTATCCAGAATAATGTGGGAGGCTGGAATGAAGTCCAGACCAGGAACAATGGTAATTGTGGGAGACTCAACAAGAGTGAGTATAGCTGAAGGAGCCAGGGAGCAGAAAGTATATGCGTCAGGTGGCAGGAACAAAACAGATTTTGGAAGTTATGAGGACTGTAGAGAGTGAGTTGAGCATAGTTTATGATTTGGAGGGCCTCTAAAAGTATTAAGGCAGTAGCAGCCGCCACACAGATACATGATGGCCAGCCTAAAACAGTAAGGTCAAGTTGTTTGGACAGAAAGGCTACAGGGCGTGGTCCCGGTCCTTGTGTAAGAATTCTGACTACACAGCCCTGTACTTTGGCTCTGCGTAATGTAAAGTGTTGGGATGAATCAGGGAGAGCTAGTGTGGGAGCAATCTCTAAAGCTGTCTTCAAGGAATGGAAAGAGGAGTGAGGAAAGGATTTAGATCTATGGGGTCAGCTAGGTTTCCCTTTGTGAGTTTATATAATGGTTTTGTTAGGATGGCAAAACTAGGTATGCAAGGGCAAAAGTATCTAACCATGCCCAGGAAGGAAAGTAGTTGTTGTTTTGTAGAAAGGGTTGGGGTTCGAGAGATCAGTCAGACATGATTTGCAGGGAGAACACATGTGTTTTCATTTAGAATTATGCTGAGATAGGTAACGAATGAGGAAGGAATTTGGACTTCACTGAAGTAATGGGGGCTGTCCGTGAAGCCTTGTGGCAATACAGCCCAGGTAAGTTGCTGAGGTTGATGGGTGTCAGCATCAGTTCAAGTGAAAGTGAAGAGAGGCTGGAATGAAGGGTGCAAAGGAATCGTAAAGAAAGCATGTTTGAGATCCAGAACAGAATAATGGGTTAAGGAGGGGTTGTGAAGGGAGGTGTTGAGGATAGGAGAGTATATGGCTTTGGCACCATGGGGTGGACAGGCAAGACAATTTGGTTGTTAAGGCACAGATCCTGAACTAACCTGTAAGACTTGTCCGGTTTTTAGACAGGTAAAATGGGGGAATTGTAAGGAGAGTTTATAGGCTTTAAAAGGCCATGCTGTAACAGGTGAGTGATAACAGGCTTTAATCTTTTTAAAGCGTGCTGTAGGATGGGATATTGGCATTGAGTGGGGTAAGGATGATTAGGTTTTAATGGGATAGTAATCGGTGTGTGATTGGTTGCCAGGGAGGGAGTGGAGGTGTCCCATACTTGTGGGTTAAGGTGGGGGGATATGAGAGGAAGACATGAAGGAGGCTTTGGGTTGGGAAGAAGGGTGGCAATGAGATGTGGCTGTAGTCCAGGAATAATCAGGGAAGCAGATAATTTGGTTAAAATGTCTCAGCCTGATAAGGGGACTGGGCAGGTGGGGATAACTAAAAAAGTGCATAAAAGAATGTTGTCCAAGTTGGCACCAGAGCGGGGGAGATTTAAGAGGTATAAAAGCCTGGCGGTCAATACCCACAACAGTTATGGGGGCGAGGGAAACAGGCCATTGAAAAGAAGGTAATGTGGAGTGTGTAGCCTCTGTATTAATTTAGAAGGGGACGGACTTATCCTCCACTGTAATAGTTACCCAAAGCATCTGTGATGGTCCTGGAAGCTTCTGAGGCAATTGGGCAGTGTCCGTCTTCAACCGCTAAGCTCAGAAGATCTGGGAAGGAGTCAGTCAGAAAGCCTTGGGCCAGAGTTCCAGGGGCTCTGGGAGTGGCTGCCGGGTGAGTTGGACAGTCTGATATTCAGTGGGGTCCTGTCTAGTTGGGACATGGTTTAGGAGGAATCCTGGGCTGTGGGCATTCCTTGGCCCAGTGGCTGGATTTCTGGCACTTGAAGCAAGATTCTGATGGCCGAGGTTCCGAAGGCATACTTGACCACTGTCGCTTAGGGATTTTGAAGTTCTTGTGTGCTGGAGAGGTGGCTGGGGTTTGTCTCATGGTGGAGGCAA
Source organism: Rhinopithecus roxellana (assembly GCF_007565055.1). Taxonomy (NCBI): domain Eukaryota; kingdom Metazoa; phylum Chordata; class Mammalia; order Primates; family Cercopithecidae; genus Rhinopithecus; species Rhinopithecus roxellana. The sequence continues at coordinate 15,786,899 of NC_044566.1, read as the reverse complement.
GGAATTGCAACTCAGAAATATGTTGCTACTTGGCTGCCTCTACTCTATTACAGTACACCTTGAAGGTGAGGTTAATTAAGTCCTGCTGTGGGGTTTGAGGTCTGGAATCTAATGTTTAGAGCTTTTTTTTAATGTTGGGAGTGGGTTGGTTAATAAAATGCATATTGAGAATAAGATGGCCTTCTGGCCCTTCTTGGTCCAGGGCGGTAAAGCGTCTAAGGGTTGTTGTCAAAGGGGCCATGAATTGGGTTGAGTTTTTATATTTGATGAAAAAGAGTCTAAATGTTAACTGATTTTGAAGAGGTCAGATAGAGAAAAAGGAGCATTACCTTGGCTATGCCTTCAGTTCCAACCACCTCTTTAAGAGGAAATTGTCGGGCAGGTGGGGGAGGGCTAGTGGCAGAACAAAACTGTAAGCTGGACCGGGTGTGAGGAGGGGAGATGATAAAAGGATTATAGGGTGGGGGAGCGGAGGCTGAGGAAGAATTGGGACCTGGCTCGGCCTGGCGAAGAGCAGCCTTGGGAGGAGGGGAGAGGTCAGATGCATCTGTAGAAAAAGAGGATTCAAAGGACTCAGAGCTTGGGTTGGAGACTGAAGGAATAGACAGGGTAGAAAGAAGAAAGATTTGGGATGAATCGCATTGGGAGCAGAGACTAGGGAGTGCCTGGACATCAGGCACCTCAGACCCATTTGCCCATTTTTTCGACAAAAATCATACAAGTCTTGTAAAATGGAGAAATCGAAAGTGCCGTTTTCTGACTATTTAGAACCATTATTCAGTTTGTATTGGGGCCAAGTGGTGTTGCAGAAGAAAATAAGATGCTTAGGTTTTAGGTCGGGCAAGAGTTGAAGACGTTTGAAGTTTTTGAGAACACAGGCTAAGGGAGAAGAAGCGGGAATGGAGGGTGGAAGGTTGCGCATGGTGAAGGAGGCAAGCCCAGAGAAAAGAGAGGGTAGAGACATGGAGAAGGGGGATGGTGAGCAGCCCTGGGCTGCAATGTGGGTGAGCAGCCAAAGCAGGCGCCCCCGCAATTGACTTGCCACCAAGGGAATGTGGGTGAATGACCAAGGCAGGCATCCCCGCATGGTCAGACACCTCTGAAACGTATGTGAATAATCAGGCAGGCATCCCGGCAGTGATTAAATACCAAGGGAAGACTGTCTTCCTGAGTTGGTGACCGGTGCCAGAGTTTTGGGTCCACGGAAAAAATGTGTCTCCCTTGTCTCTACTAGAGAGGAAAATAACTGGAATTGGAAGGACAGGGAGACTGAAGGGTAGCGAGAGAGGCTGGAGAAGAGAGTGAAAAGATCATTTACCTGATCTGAAATTGGTGAGATGTTCCTTGGGCTGGTTAGTCTGAGGACCGGAGGTCATAGGTGGATCTCCTCATGGAGTGAGGGTGAGGACAGGGGACCAGTCTCCCGAAGGACTCCTCCCGTCCTGCGTCTTCACCACCAAATGTCACGCGCATCCATGTGAAGAGACCACAAAACAGGCTTTCCATGAGTAACAAGGCTGTTTATTTCACCTGGGTGCAGGCGGGCTGAGACCGAAAAGAGAGTCAACCTGTTGTCCTTTTCTGTTCACTTTTATTTTCACTCTCTCTTTTTAACTTGTGTTTCAGTACTTTTTACTTTGAACGTAGCACAATGTGGAAGAAGACTGGTCCGATGTAGTACCGGGGAGACTTTACCACAATGGAAACGCGTGCTCTGTCAAGGGATTAGCTGTGAGGTCCACCCAGGTTTTTTTTTTTTTTTCTTTTTATTCATTCATTAAAAAACAAATTTATTTAAAACTACATATCCTAATATGTGGGGTATTTTTACCTTGCTTAGTGATAAGGAATTACAAAGATAAAAAGGAGAACATGAACAACTCAGCTCTCAAAAACCTTATATTTTGTCTTAATGACTTCTCACCAACATTTCTATAGCTTTGACTATCTACTGGAGTATGTTAAGCTTGTTTTCTCATTTCACAAGTAATCCTCTTTTGATGAACAAATATGCAGAAATACTTTCCTGTCAAATTTCTTATTTTAGCTAATATTACTATATATTCAACACTAACAGACATTGCTTATGTGCTTTACACAATTGTTATTTAATTCTCTGAAAAACTCTATCAAGAAATTGCTTATTGTTTACTTTTTATTAAGAATAAAATTGTGACTTCAATGGATGAAGCAACTTGTCTGAGGTCCTGCACCTGGTATCTCACTCTACAATCACATGGACAAAGTTTTCAGACCCCAATGCCAAATTCGTAGGACTGAGGCAAAATATTTGATAACAATTTCTTTTCTCTTTAAGTAAATTTCTTTGACCAAATTGATTTCCAAATTGCTGGTACTAAACAGGGAATAGGACTACTTTTCAACTGTCTACAGTATTTTTTATCTGTCACTAATTTTTCAACTACACAACGTAGTAGAGTTCTTGAAAACAGTCTTAGGAGGCAGCTCCCACTCTTCACCATTTTCAAATGAAGACAATATGGCTGAGAAGCTCTAGATATTTTGCATAGTGTCATATAACTGATAAGTCTTCAAGCTGAAATTGAACCCTTTTTTTTTTAGCTATTTATTTTTCTGCTACTTCCACTGCCTAGGTGTTCTTTTTGATAAATCTTGGCAAAAGAAGGCCAGTGTGCCCTACCACTCATCACACACCTTGGCTTATTCCAACAATGTGTATAAACATGTTGTCACAGAAATAGGAAATGAAATAGGAGTAGTTTAGGTACCTATATTTATCCAACAATAGAGAGAAGGAGAGGAATAGGAGGAGGGAGTGACAGAAGAGTAGATGACTCAGGACACCTGACTCCACAGACCAGGGCAAAACAGGGATTTGAATTCACCTAACTCTCTAGTGTTAGCCTAAATAAAGAAATTCAGAAGCTTATTACTGGGGGTTACAAACTAGCAGAGAGATACTTTCAGCCCCTGCTGAAGGAGTTATTTATTCTTTACTAAATGACATAGGCCATGTAATGACAAAGAGAACAGAAACTGGGAACTTCCTAGTTCACAATTTAGTAACACAGGGTTTCTGGGTGAAATAAAAATGGATTTGTTCTTTAATTAGGGCAGTTAATTAGCATGGTACTAAGACAAAATACAATCTACTCTCCTCCCACCTGCTTCCCACAAGCTTCATTTCCGATTATATCTTGCTCATGAATATGGTCTTTGCATGCAATAAAATTTTACATGTGTTTTCCCTCACCTGGATATGCATTCCTTGTCTGAGGTATTCTTTAACTAGCATTTTCTATTTCTTCAGTAACATCTAGCCTCTGAAGTCTTTTGGTTGTTTATCTGGCTTCACAAATATCTAAATTTTTGAAGGGAAGATTGTGTCTCTTTCAGTTTATTGACATCAAGCACAAGTCCAGGTAATTGTATAATGTAATAAATATTAAAGAACTGGATGAATTTATACCATTGGTTTTCAAAAATAACAAGTTATGGTGTTTCCTTCTAGACAGCTAAAGAGAGCATATTCTGTTTTCTGTAGGTCTTTGGATTAAGGGAAATTCCTACATCTTCTTGTTTCTTTCTGTTAACAAATAGGTATGACTCTATTAAAGTGTGCTCATAACTATGTCTGCAAGAGATTGTAGTTATATCAAATTATGATGCAGCACCATAAAATTCTACATATTTAATTTGGAAATAAAATTTATTGGAATTTCTAATTTATTATACCACTAAACGCTCTTCCTTAGATTTTATGCAACATAGTAATTGTCTCAGAACTTAAAGAAATTAAAGATAATCCAGTAATCAGTAAGAAAGGGTCATCTAGAAAATGAATACGGTACATACCTAATACTGTATGTCTATTTGTGAAAAACCATGGTACATGCTCAAATTTTCCGTATTTTGTTTCCGTAGACAAAAATACTCTAAAAAACAGCGATTTTTCAAAATTTAATGTGCATATAAATCACCTGTGAATCTGGTTAAAATGTAAATTTAGATTCAGTTAGTTTAGGGTGTTGTCTGAGTATCTATCTACCTTTCCAACAAGCTCACCAGGTTCATCAAATATACATTAGAGTGTGAGACACACTGACTTGAAAAGATATTTGCATTTATGTCTAGCAACTTAAAAAAAAATAAAAGTGAAATATTGAGTAGAATCGCTCCTTCACACTTACCCAGTATCTATTTTGATCAAGAGATGTAACAAATTGAGGGATAAGGAGACCATTTGGAATTAACTTGAACTACAAGAATATGCTTTTGAAGCCACATGACAAGTGTAGATTCAGTGTCCTGGAAAATGATTAAGATTCTCTCCTTGACCAAACTTTAGTAGGGCTCTTCAGAGCCCAGCCAGGTCCCATCTTAGGGCATGTCACCCTAGAGCCCAACTGTAGAAAACTCCTGCTAAGTCAGTTTACCCAGAATCCCCCTCCCTTGAAATCTGATCAATATCCTCATCCTCTCAACCTAACCTACCTTCAACAAAAATCTTATTAGGTGAGTTGAATTAGAATCTCCCCAGACTCCTGATGTTTCCTCTTAGTAATTTTTCATCCACTCCTTCCCCATGGCCCAGCCTGTAGCTGTAAAATCCAACTTTATCTTATTGTATTTAGAGTTGATCTGAATCTATGCCCCCTACTGCAAAACCCCTCACAGTAGTCCCAAATAAAGAGTGCCTTACCTTTTGAAGAAGTATCATGAATAATATTTTTCTTTAACAGAAAAAAGCCGTCCCCCTGAAGCAAGAAAGTATGGAGCTATTTAATCGGATAGATCGAGCAATATAAGTCTGTGCAGAGAAGGGGCAACTGGTTCCAGATGGAACAACTAGTTTCAACTTGTTATAACTAGAAAATGCTTCTAAATTGTCCTAGTGAAGTGTATACACTGGGAGAATAGAGAGCCAAATGTCCAAAAATAAATAATTACAAACCAAAATTGCTAAATATTTTTGCTATCACCTTCAGTCAAGTGAATAGCAATTGAGAAAGCCTCAGTCTACCACCCTGGCTAAACAGGAGAACAGTCATAAGCCTGAAATGGTTAACAAACCTACCCAAAAGAGACCTGATCCCCTATTAGTGAGGCAAAGTTGATATTTGAATAACAGATTAAAAATTGTGCATGTCTCTGTCATTTTAGTCCAACCATATTAGCAAGTAAACATTGTAACATATAATGTAAAACATAAAGTTACATTATAATCCTGAGAGTTTGTGACATATTCTGAATGTTAAAACATCTTAGGTATTTTGTGTAGTTTGCTTTTTAATATCTTAACCCTAATGTCAACTCTTTGTGGATGACAGCTATAACAATCAAATTTAAGCATACTAAATGTTGTCATTTAAAATTTTAATGGTATAAATAATTATTATAAAATGTGTTGATTTCTCATTGTCAGTGAAAATTACAATGCAATACACAGCAAGCTTTTAACTGAGTGAAAATGGTTTTTATAGTGTCAGTTTATGGCATTGCATAAATAATTGTCTATGCAACCAATTATATGTTTATTAGGGAAACATATGGCAAAACAACTGAAAGGTTAGTGTAAAATGTTTATATTGTTTTCTTTTTGAACATTTGTGTTACATTTAAATGCTGGTATTTCCAAGTTTATATTTATTAATATAATGAGCTCCAATTGGGAATATTTTGACATTCAAATACAACTAGAAAGTATTATGTTGACTACAAAATCCAAAATGTGACACAGTTGTAAATATTTTTATGAACGCATGCATCATTATACTCTGCAATAATTTTTTTCTTGCAAAGTACAAGGGCACATTGTAATTCTATGAATCACAGGAAGCATGCAAATGGCCACAGGGTAAAACCAAAAATTACAAAATATCCCTGATAAGTCCAATGGACCTTGAAAAAGGAGGAGGGAGGCATCTGATAGCCAATTAATGGCACTTTAGACTTCAAGAAATATCCTAAAAGTCCAAGGTCTGAGGAGTAACAGGGTTCTCAGAGCCACAGTGGTATCTCAAGATATCATTTCGTCATTTAGACAAAATGTCTACTGCTAATTACTGCCAAAGTTTTATTGCTTTCATCTTCAGGTATTCTTAAGCTCAGTTGGCCCATTTGGTAATGCAAAGCCCTCTAAGCATTGACTTTGTCCTCCATCCAACCTTAGCTGCTATGCAGTATAAAGGCAACCTTCACCTTTTTGACAAATGTATTTACAGATTATGTTTGAAATTTAAAATAACTCAGTATATAGAGCAGTCTGCGTGTGTGCATGCATTAATTTTATCCTATACCTGAGGGATTTTATGTTACATTTGTAGGACCCTAATTAAGAATACACTATTTGGAGGTAGATAATTAGCATTTGAAGGTCCTTGATTGGGGATTCATACTTCAGAAATCTTATACAAACTCTTTATACATCATTAAGTAAATATGCAACGCAAGGCTCATACTTAACATTATGAATATTAAAATGTTTTATTTGGGAAGAATAAGGGATGTTCAGGATATATGGTTGTCTAAAAAGAGTGTATAGTACATTCACACATCATACCCGCAATTTTTCTCGCCCTCTTCTTTTTCTTAATCAAATATTCTGATACCTGAAACAAGTAGAAACATGGCTCGTCCTTCTATCAAGTTATACTTTTATCTGCTTTAAACTGAGAATTTCAAAGTTCTTGTAAAAGTGCTTCAAATAGACTGGGCGCAGTGGTTCACGCCTGTAATCCCAGTACTTTGGGAAGCCGAAGTGGGCGGATCGAGACCATCTTGGTTAACACGGTGAAACTCTGTCTCTACTAAAAATAGAAAAAAATTAGCTGGATGTGGTGGTGGGCGCCTGTAGTCCCAGCTACTTGGGAGACTGAGGCAGGAGAATGGTGTGAACCTGGGAGGCAGAGCTTGCAGTGAGCCAAGATCGCGCCACTGCACTCCAGCCTGGGTGTCAGAGTGAGACTCCATCTCATAAAAAAAAAAAAAAAAGGTGCTTCAAATAAACACCAACACTATAAATTACATTATGTGGTTTTTTATATACTTGGTGATAAATGTTTGTATGTTTATCAGAATCCATTCTGAGGTCTACTTTCATTGTAACATGTTCCACCACGGCAGGTTAGAAAGAAATTTTATACAGACACCATCTGTCTCTATTTACTAAAAGAACCTGACAATTGTTCACTGCAAACATTTGCTTAGGTTAACACACCACAACTCCTCTGATTGTCAATACCATATTAAATTTATACATAATAAACACATTAATACATATTAACACTTAAAGTAATAACAGAACACACTAAAAATGGATGTTTAAAGACAAGCAATATAAATTAGTGTTATTTACAGAAATTCTGAGCCTTAAAATGAGAAGCTTCAAATACAATAAGCACACAAATCTAAATTTCATTTTACAAAAACAACACATTGTCCAAATGATTATAATTGTAAGTAGTACATTAATATGTATATACCTAATTAACATACAATATTGATTATAAACCACTTGATAGTCACAAAACTTTTAAATGAATTTGTACTTCAATAATTACATAGAATAATTTATGTATCTTTCTTTTTATCTTAGTATCATAAACTCAGAACACATGCACTATCATTGTAACATGTTCCACGATGGCAGGTTAGAAAGAAATTTTATACAGCCACCATCTGTCTCTATTTACTAAAAGAACCTGACAACTAAAGAAATGGGTGTCCTTGGCCATGTTCTGCTACAGACACTCCTGCACCAAATCCTCTGGCCTCCACATCTGGCATGCTGATTACGGAAGATGTTTTCATCCTGTTGATGATGTTGCACCCTGTTGCTGCCTACTTAATATCTAGTCTCTTCTATTTCCTTATCAGCAAAGTTTCCATTTTATCTAGGGTCACATTGTGCCCAGGTGATAAACTGCATTTCTCAGCCTCCTTTGCAATTCAGTCTAGTCATGAGACAGAGTTATTACAAATGAATATCTGCTAGGGATTTCTGGGAAATTTTGTTTTCTTGATGTAAGTATCACTTCTTTGTCTTCATTGCTTATTTATTCCTGTAACTATTCTGGCATGGATTGCAAATATGAAGCCACAGATGGAGCATGACCATACAACCATATGTTATTAAAACAAATAAAAGGCTTGTACTCAAGATGGTCAGACAGAAACATAGAAGGAGATTGGGATGTTGCTGATACTATAGAGCCTCAGTTGAAACTCCAGACTGCTTGCCTTTGAATATTTCTTTATGTGAGGAGTCACTGGTAATAATTCTATTACTTGTAGCCAAGGAAAATCCCAAACTGCTCTAAAAGTCATGGTAACTTATTTTCATCCTACGTGTCAAAAACAAGACCAATATTAAATCATAATTCACTAGAAGACATTTCCAATAAAATATAATTTTACGTACATTTATTTTAATTTTTATAAGGAAAATACAAGCATCCATTAACTCGCAGACCAATTTCCAAAGGAAGCAATTTAAAAAATTTAGCCATGATAATCTGAAATTCACATTTTGGGGGCAAAAAGTAAACCAGTCATAGAGAATTAGTCTCAGTCTATATATATATATGTGTGTGTGTGTGTGTGTGTGTGTGTGTGTGTGTGTGTATATATTTTTTTTTTTTTTTGAGACTGAGTCTCACTCTGTCTCCCAGGCTGGAGTGCAGTGGCCAGATCTCGGCTCACTGCAAGCTCCACCTCCTGGGTTCATGCCATTCTCCTGCCTCAGCCTCCGGAGTAGCTGGGACTACAGGCACCCGCCACCTCGCCTGGCTAGTTTTTTGTATTTTTTAGTAGAGACGGGGTTTCACTGTGTTAGCCAGGATGGTCTCGATCTCCTGACCTCGTGATCCGCCCATCTCTGCCTCCCAAAGTGCTGGGATTACAGGCTTGAGCCACTGCACCTGGCCTCAGTCTATATAAGCCACCGCACCCGGCCTCTGTATTTTGAACATCTGTATTTATTTTGTATGGATAATCTAACTTTGAATAATATTGAGGATAATAGTAATTGTTGATGATGATAAATGGAATCATAACTTTACTTTTGAACATTTATGTAGCATACCATGTACTTTTACATACCCATTATATTTATACTTATAATTACTTAAGTGAAATATTTATTTTCATAAGTTTAAAATAAAAAATAATTGAGGCTAAGAGGTCAATGACTTGCCAATTATGGCTGCTATGTTGAGAAGTCAAATTTCACACATTCCCTCGTTATTCTGAATTGATTTCAATTCTGAAGCTCGACTATTCTTTTACTTACCTTTGTTATGGTTCTAGGAAGAGTTTGGAAGAAAAGTTCATGTGAGTCAGTAATAATGGAGTTAAAACAAGAGTGAAAAACATGAAAATTATAGATAGAGTTAACACTCTGAGGGAATTGGTGAGTTGAACGGGCAAGAAGCAATCCACACGTACCTTAGGCCTCTGGAATCCTGGCAGGACGAGACCCTTGACCACTGCTGCTTAGAGAAGTGGTAAGATAAGTGGAATTTATTTGTTTATTTATTTATTTATTATTTTTTTAAGATAGAGTTTTTTTTTTTTTTTTTTTAATGACCCCATTGTATTTCTTTAGATATAGGAGTTTTGAACTCAAATACATAGGAGAAAATAAATTAAGATTGTGCTATCCTGCAACTTATTACCAGTGACATATTGCAAAATGAAACAGCCTGGAAAAGAGGATGGGAGAAAAGGAAAGCGAGGGAAGGAAGACAAAGAAAAGGAATTAAGTTGAATAAGTGGAATTATTTTTCTTTTTTTAATTCTTGGGAACTATGAGGTCCTTGCAACCACCGCTCGTTTCTGCAGATTATTTTCCAAACATGTACAAAATTGAACCAAAACAGAGACTCCCTTAACAACCTGAAAAGGTGCAACATCAAAAGCTATGATGATCCAGTAGCAAGTGTTCCAGCCTTCAGTCGCCAGCTGCTTCCACCTCCTGTGCCCAATTTAGCAGGATGAAAGCATCTTCCGTGTGATCAGCAAGCTTGGAGATGTGGAGGCCAGAGAGTTTGGTGCAGGAGTGTCTGTAGCAGAACGTAGGCAAGAACACCCATTTCCCTAAGCTTGACTTGTTCCCACAGCAGACCTTAGGCCTAGCGGAATTGTCTTACCTGAATTCTACAGGGCAGTCTTGTCCATTGGACTGGGCAGTCTGACTTAAGCACCACTTGGACTATTGTCCTCTCCTGGGACCCCATCTTGTCTACACCTGTTTGCAGGACAGCCTCAGGTGCCCTGGGACCCCACATCATAGCTCCTGTGCAAGTGGACCTTGCCTGAACGGTGGAGAAATCTAGGGGTTAACCCCCGTGGCCATGCACCAGCCCATCCACTTCCTGCCCATATTGCAGCTTCCCACAGGCCCACAGCAACCAACCACATAGCTTTACTAGTATGTGTGTGCATGGGCAGGTTTTGCCATCCTTGCCCTAGCAGTGCATATGTGTTTATGCACCTTGCTCTGCCACTGCTGAGGCAAAGTTCACTCGGACCCTATGCCCCCACTAATCTGCAAAGTAGTTATAGCCTTGGAAGACACACAGCCAGCCAGCCCAGCCCCACCAGTGACCCACCCTTGCACCAACTCTGCTGGAAGAGTGAAACTAGGCAGTGAGAATAACAGATCCTCCCACACCCTGAGCAACTACCCCTGCCTATGGCACACAGAGAGCATACACAGTCCTGTTCCTACCAGTTTCCTGACCTCATGATAACACCACCACCAGCAGGACAACACACAGTCACTAGCAGGGATTCCTTGTCCCACCCACCATGATGCCTCTGCCACTGTGGTGAATGCTCACATAGAGGCAGGCATCCCGACACCCACTAGCACCCTGCCACAAACTATGAGCCTGCACTCCACTGCACTGCCACTGCCACTGCTGTTAGCAAGTGAGAATGAGGACAGATCCCACTGCCACCACATTGTGAAACGCTCTGGCTGACACCACCCTCAGAGTATAGTGACCAGTTGTCCAGGAGCAGCTTGGCCCCACCACTGCAGAGGATTCTTACCCTTGAGTATTCAGAAAACAAAGTAGGGGCTAATTCAAGACACCCAGAGTTAGAGCACATAGTCCGGAAGTTGGGAGCTGAGCGCTGACCCCTAAAATCTTCCAGAAGCAAAGCCAGTAAGCTGAACCCACCTTATACCACAATCAAACCCTTAAGGTAATTAAATAAGATAAACGGGAAACAAACACACAAACAAACAAACAAAAACAAAGGTCAGCAACTGCAAAGACTGAAGAATCATCAGCCCACAAAGATGAAAAAGAACCAGCACAAGAGCTCTCTGACAGCTCAAAAAACCCGGGTGCATTTTTTCCTCCAAATAACGAAACTACCTCCCCAGAAAGGATTCTGAGTCAGGCTGAGATGGCTGAAATGACAGAAATAGAATGCAGAATATAAATAGAAATGATGATCACTGAGATGGAAGAGTATGTTGAAACCTAATGCGAGGAGGCTAATCATAGTAAAACAACAAAAGAGCTGACAGACAAAATAGCCAGTATAGAAAAACAATGTAACCCATCTGATAGAGCTGAAAAGCCCACTACGAGAATTTTATAATGCCATCACAAGTATTCACAGCAGAATAAGCCAAGCTGAGGAAAGAATCTCAGAGCCAGAAGACTGGCTCACTGAAATAAGATAGGCAGACAAGAATAGAGATCAAAGAATGAAAAGGAATGAACAAACCCTCTGAGAAATACAGAATTATATTAAGAGAAGAAATTTAGACTCATTGGTGTCCCTGAAAAAGACAGGGAGAGTGCATGCAACTTGGAAAACATATTTCGGGATATCATTCATGAGAGCTTCCCCAATCTAACTAAAGAGGCCAACATTAAAATTCAGTAAATACCAAAAACCCCACAAAGATACTTCACAAGATGATAATTGCCAAGACACATCCTCATCAGATTCTCCAAGGTTGAAATGAAAGAAAAAAGGTGCTAAAAGCAGCTCAAGAAAAAAGTCAGGTCGCCTACAAAGAGAAGCCCATCAGACTAAGAGTGAACCTCTCAGCAAAAACTCTACAAGCCAACAGAAACTGGGGGCCTATATTTAGCATTCTTAAAGAAAAGAAACTCCAACCCAGAATTTTATAATCAGCAAACTACACTTCGTAAGCAAAGGAGAAATAAGATCCTTTCCAGAGAAGCAATAGCTAAGGGAATTCTTTACCACCAGACATGTCTTACAAGAGCTCCTGAAAGAAGCACTAAATATAGAAAGGAAAGACTTTTACCAGCCACACAAAAACTCACTTAAGTACACAGACCAGCGACACTATAAAACAACCACACAAACAAGTCTGCATAATAACCATCTAACATCATAACAAGATTAAATGCATGCATATCCATATGAACCTTTAATGTAAATGGCCTAAATGTCCCTGTTAAAAGACATAGAGTGGAAAACAGCATAAAGAACCAGGGACCATTCGTATGTTGTCTTCTAGAGACTCAGAGACTCATCTCTCATGAAATAACAACAATAGGCTCAAAATAAAAGAAGAAAAAAGTTACCAGGCAAATAGAAAACAGAAAAAAGGCAAGAGTTGCAATCCAAATTTTAGACAAAACAGACCTTAAACCAACAAAGATTTTTTAAAAAAGCAAAGAAGGACACCACATAATGATAAAGGATTCAATTCAAGAACAACATCAAAATATCCTAAATATATATCCACCCAACAAAGAAGCACCTACATTCATAAAGCAAGTTCTTACACACCTTTAAAGACACTCAGACTCCCACGGAACAATAGTGGGAGACTTCAAAACCCCATGGACAGTATTAAATCATCAAGGCAGAAAATGGACAAAGCATTCAGGAACTAAACTGACTATTGGACCAAATGGACCTGAAGTCCTGTCTTTGTTGGTTTGAAGTCTGTTTTTTTATTCTTTGTTGGTTTAAAGCCTATTTTGTCTAAAATTTGGATTGCAACCCTTCCTGTTTTCTGTTTTCTATGTTCTTGGTAGATTTGTCTTCATTCCTTTATTCTGAGTCTATAATTCTTATTGCATGTGAGATGAGTCTCTTAAAAAAAGTGTATTAGTCTGTTCTCTTGCTGCTAATACAGACCTGACTGAGACTGTGTAATTCATAAAGGAAAGAGGCTTAATTGACTCACAGTTCTGCAGGACTGGGGAGGCTTCAGGAAACTTACAATCATGGCAGAAGGGGAAGCAAACACATCCTTCTTAACATGAAGGCAGCAGAGAAAAGTGCAGAACAAACTGGGGAAAAGCCCATTATAAAACCATAAGATCTCATGAGACTCATTTACTATCATGAAAACAGGATGGGGGAAACTGTCCGCATGATTCAATTATCTCCACCTGGTTCCTCCCACAACACATGGGGATTATGGAAACTATGATTCAAGATGAAATTTGGGTGGGAACACAGCCAAACCCTATCAGACAACATGCCAATGAATTTGCTTGCCACTCTATGTCTTCTAATTGGGACATTTAGGGCATTGCTAAAGAACTCATCACCCAAAAATAACAGAATATTTTTCTTATTGCCAAATGGCACATACTCTAGAATTGATCACGTAATCAAACACAAAACACTCCTCAGAAAAGGCAAAATAACGAAAATAATAAGAACCACTCTCTTGGACCACGTTGCAATCAAATTAGAAATCAAGACTAAAAGTTCACTCAAAATTATACAATTACATGATGTCACTCTCTTCTAGTTCCTTTCTTACTTTTTTGGCTACTGTGGGGATAGTAAAAAACAAACTGTTCTTTTGCTATTTCCTGAAAAATCAGTGTTTACCATAAGTAGCCCTACTGTTGATCCCATATCCAAAATATCTCTCATATGTTTTTCTTTCCTTCAAATGAATTGTTTTCTACTACTATAAGACACATCCAATACTCATAACATCATGCATGATTATATTCATTTATTTTTCATATCCATTTCCCACAATAACATAAACATTGTTTTTTACAACAACTAAATTATATTGTATATTTATAGGTAAAACAATGACAGCTGTGCTCAAAAAAATATAACCTGGAATCGTTCTTTATTGTCTGGCTCTGAGAAATATTTTCTAGTACCATTTTCAGAAGTTTTTCCCTGGAAAATGTCGTTCCAGCTATGCAAAAATGGCTTGCAATTATGAAAATGTGATATGCTCTAGCACATGTGACTTGTAACATATGCTGTTCTTTTCCTGTACTGCCCTTCTTCTGCTCCACCAATCAGGTTAATTTCTATTCTTTCTTCAGTGGTCAGCTCAAAAATGACTTTTCCCAGTAAACCTAATTCTAAAATAGTGTTAAGTCCTTCTTCACAGTTCTATAGAGTTTGATATCTACTTGCATTATATCAATTAGTCATACCAAATTGTAGTTTTCTAGCAATTTTCACAATATTAATAAAAGCGATTATGTGAGTGCTTTCCATGCAAACATGTATTTTTCTTAGTAACCCTGTGAGATGGGATATGTTGACATTTTTGTATTATAAATGAGCAAACTGAGGCTCAAAAATGGTTAAGCAACTCGCACAAAGTTTCATGTCTACTGAGTGACAAAGGCAGGACATTGTATTATGAATTTTATTCCATTTTCATATTCCTCTGTAAAAACCTCAACCACCAACATATTGAATTACTTATAGCAGGGAGCTAATGTGTGTTTACCAAATGTTGAATGAGATAGGAGAAATATAGTAATAGACATGGGAACGTGCAAATAATCCAGTTAAGTACTTATTGGAGTTGCTGTATCATGTCTGCTTAATTACTGTTCACATGAGAGGCATCAACATTTAAAGGTTAACAGCTCATGTGCAAACTCACATATGGCAAATTCTCCATTCTTTTTTCTTTTTTCTCTCAGGTGGGAATGAATTTAGTTGACAGCCAGTTACTTAATTTACATGTGTAGCAGAAATGCTAAGGAAGAATTGAGCAGAAATGTAGAGAGGATCAATGAAATCATAAAATAACATTCCTTTCTTTCTATCCTGAAAGTCTCTAATGATTCCTCTGAACTCTCCAATGGCATTATTTTCTAATCCTGGAACCCTTTATCATTTTAATGCTTTGGGAAGACACATTAAGTACATAATTATAAATCACAGTGAGAAGGGTAGAGCAAGAACACTTTATAGGCTCACTGGTCCCAGTGTCATTTTTTAATGAGAAGATGCGTCTGTGTGTTTAAATAATAAGAGAAAGAAGATTCTGAAGGAAACATGAGCAACTTTCATTTCAGTTGTTATTTTACATCAAAAATTATATGCATTATCTAAAAATATTTAAATTGATAAATTTAAATTTTAAGAAATTAAAACTTTATATTAGCAGTTTATAATTCTTTTACATGCAAAGTTATTTTCCTTCAAAGTCCTCATCAAGCTTGTCTTACATATACTATGTTCATTGATGACTTTACTCATTTTCTCCATTTGCTGAAAATTTTATTTTCTTACCATATCATACCCTACTTTTCCAGCGTTTCATGAAATAATAGTCTTAACTGAGTTCATTTGAATTTTTCTAAGGATTACAAATCTTTTCTACATTATATAACACTTCATTCCTTATATTTACCTTGTTTTGTAAATTGTTTACTCAACAAGGGTAAACTATTTTACCCTTAATAGGCCTTCACTGTGCAACTATTACAAACCAAGCAGTATGTTGGCATCAAAATATAAGGTGGTGAAAAAGACAAAACTGGGTGGTGGAGCTAAGGAATGTGGGAAACAGTGAGCTGGAAAGCTGTTCAGAATCATAGACTGGGCTCTAATCAAGAAACTTTACCAAACACCCATGAATCATCCCTTTGCAATTTCTACCCAGTAGGATCAGGATACTAAGGAAGAGTAACTGCTATGTGCCTTTCTAAATGGGATAATTAAATGTGATTATATTATCCCCATTCTACTACTTTTATGCTAAATGTATGGATTCAGAAATCACAGAAGGAGGTGAGAAGTAGATAATTTGACAATGTCATATATAGATCTCTGAGTTTAATGGAATCCTATTGTGGTCTAATGTGGGGACCATAAAAAAAAATCCTCAACTTGGACCTGATGTCGTAAGTGAATGGGGCAATGCATTGTCTACCTAGAAAAATAATGAATATATTTTTTGTGCTTACGTTAAAAAAAAAAAAAAGAAATACTTTGAACATGAGGATGGATTCTGTCAGATTCTGTTGATATTGTCAAAAGATTTGCTTTTCCTCTGTACCAGATATATCCTTGTGGAAGAATTATAATTTCTGTTGGATTCGGATTGGTCATATGAATTTCTTTTTTGAATGAAAGGTGGGTTTGTAGTGCGTGTGTCACTTTTGAGCAAGAGCTGAAGAGTCTTCATGAGAGCCTGCTTTCTCTATTTTCCCATGTGTCATGAGTCTTGGTAATCAGAGACAAAGGCTGCTATTTAGCTGGTGTACTATAATAAAAAAGACTTGAAACAAAGCAAAAGTTGACAAGCAATAAACATTAAAATGTGTAAGAAATAAACCTTGGTTCTTGCAAGCTAATAATATTTTGCAGTTTTTTTCTGTAAGTTAACCTAGTCTAAGCTGATAATGAAATCAAAACAAAATGCACATTGTATATACCATCATGAAACTTTAAACGAGGAAAGATTTTTAAAAATATATTTTTAATTTTTGTGGGTATTCAGTAGTTGTATATATTTATAAGGTACATGAGATATTTTGATACAGTTATACCATACATAATAATCACATTAGATTATAATTATCAGAGCCACTAAAGAATCAGCTTGAAGAACTGATAGGTGAAAACATGGAAGTCTGAAGAGATAATCAAGAAAAAAGGAAACACATCCATCCTCCCAAGAAGAATCTTGGGAGCTATAGAGGGGTTAAATACATACAAGCCCCCTTAATCCTAGGGGCTTAATTCCTAATCCTGAGGGCTTCTCTGTATTTAACACCTTAAATTGCTTGGGGGCCAAGTGTTGTCATTTGGGATGCTTTACTACTAGGACTGATATTAGAGTTGGCAATGGTAGTGTGAATAATTAATTATGATGAGGTAGAAATTGTAATCAATTTTAAAAATATGGAAAATTGGGTAACATTTGAGGATGAGGAAGTGGGATTACTTGGTGAGGATTCTATAGGTGTGGCCACATAATATAGCTATGAGAGTTTGGTGGTGGTTGCTGATTAATCTTTTGTTAGTATTTTTATTGCAATAGAGATTACCCAGAGAAGTAGGGTTAAATGATTAAGAATAAGGTTAGGAGAGATGGAATAAGGAAAGAGAAAAAGTGGAGCACAATTAGACCTTTCTGGGCAGATACAGTGGTTGAGACTACGATCTGAAATTGGGCAGTGTTTTTGGTATTGTATTTTCTATTCAGATTAGATTTAGTGGAAGGGAGGCTATATTTTGGCTTGCAATGAAGTTTGAATATGGTGTTGCACGGTGCATTGTGGTTGAGTAAAATCCTAATAAGTTGGAAAATTTAAGTATTTGTGATGGGTATTAAAGTTTGAGGTTATTAGTGATAAGGTTGAGTTATAGTGCTAGTGAGAAGCCTAGAATAGTCATGCCCAGAACTGTGAACTTTGTATGGAGAGGCATAATTATTTAGGGAATTGATATTGGGGAGATACTGTTGGAGATTAAAATCTGGCAAAAATGCTACCAATTGTTCAATGTTTAATTGAATTAATTAGGAGGGGATTATTTTTGTTGATAACAACTAAAGTTGTGAAGCGAAGTTGTCCTAGCAGTGCGAAGAAGATAATTCGAGTACTGTAGACAGCTGTTAGGGAGATGGCAATGAGTGTGATTGAGGCGGGCGGATCACAAGATCAGGAGATCGAGACCATCCTGGCTAACACAGTGAAACCCCGTCACTACTAAAAAATACAAAAAACTAGCCGGGCGAGGTGGCGGGCGCCTGTAGTCCCAGCTACTCGGGAGGCTGAGGCAGGAGAATGGCGTGAACCCAGGAGGCGGAGCTTGCAGTGAGCTGAGATCTGGCCAGTGCACTCCAGCTTGGGTGACAGAGTGAGACTCCGTCTCAAAAAAAAAAAAAAAAAAAAAAAAAAAAAGAGGGCTCAGGCATTGGTATATGACGTATTTGTGGCTTCAATAATAAGGTCTTTGGAGTAGAAGCCTTTCAGGAAAGGTATACCCTTGAGTGAGAGGCTGCCAATAATATGTGAGGAAAAGGTAAAGGGCAGGGCATTAAATAGCCTACCTATGTTTTGAATATCTTGCTCATGGTTGAGGTCATGAATAATAGACCTGGAGCATATAAATAACATAGCTTTGAAAAAGGCATGTGTACAAATATGAAGAAATGCTAGGTAAGGTTGATTAATGCCAGTTGTAACTATTATGAGTCCTAGTTGACTCGAGGTGAAAAATGCCATTTTAAGTGCCATTTTGTGTTAGAGCACAGATTGCTGTAAATAGTGTAGTAATAGCTCCTAAGCATAACGTGAGCATTTGAATAGGTATGTTATTCTCTGTTAGCGAATAACATTGGATCCGTGGGAAAATGCCTGCTACAACTATTGTGCTAGAGTGGAGTAGGGCTGAGATGGGTTTTGGGCCTTCTATAGCTGACAGGAGTTGGGGTGGAGAGCAAATTGAGCTGATCTGCTAACTGCTGCTACTAGAAAACCAATTAGTGGGAGAGTACTGGGGCTAGGTTTGAGGGTAAATATTTGCTGAAATTATCATATATTGGACAAGAGAAATCGTGCTATTGCTAGGATAAAGCCGGTGTCTCTGATGCAATCATGTCAGAGTGCTTGAAGGGTTTCTGTGTTGGTGTCTGTCCTGCCATACCATCAGCCAATTAGCAGGAAGGATCTAATACCTGTTAGGTTTTGACAGGAAGGTAAAGGTTAAAGAAAGACAGAAAGAGAGTAGGCAGCTCTACAGCAACACAGGTTTATTGCCAGCACTACCTGCGGAGGTGGGGGACCAGCTTAATGCCAGAGCCCACTGCTGCTTACAGGCTGGGGCAATTTATAGGTGCAAGGTTGATGCTCTTTGCGGTATGTCTTGCTGTCTGGGAGGATGTTCATAAGGATGTTCCTTCAGTTGTACCTTTGTCTGGCAGGGTATGATAAGGATGTTCCTGTGCCTTGTGGTCAAGTGGTTAGGCAAGATGGTTCTCATGGCCCGAACCCCCATGGAATGTTTCACTCTGATCAGGGTCTGCAAAGTGGTGCTTACAAAATGGTGCAGTTTAACAATACCTACTAACAATACCTACCCCTTTCCATTTGATAAAGAGTTGGAATAGGTTGTTGGCAGTGACTAGAATTAGTATAGTAATGAGAAAAATGAATAGATACTGAAGAGTTGATTTATGTTGGGACTGAGTATATATATATATAATATTGAGAATGCTATAATATATCATGTGACAAATAGTGCTATTGGAATGAATATTGTAGAGAAGTAATCTAGTTTAAAGCTGAGTGAAAGCTTTAGGGTTTGGACCGTCATTCAATGTCATTTTGACACAATAGTTTCTTGGCCTGCATAGATAAATCTGGTGGTGAGGATGAGGCCTATAATAAAGGTACATGCAATGGATGATTTTACATCATTGGGGTACAAACTGTCTTTATAAATGCTAATTGAGGTAATAATAATTGGAAAAGTTAGTAGGACTAGTGAGTCAGCATAAAGAAAGAAAATGTGTTTATTACTTTTATTTGGAGTTGCACAAATGTTTTGGGTTCCTAAGACCAACAGCTAAGTCTTATCCTCTAAAAATTAAGAAAGTCTTATTGTTAAATACGGAGGCATGAATTAGCAATCCTTGCATACTTTATTGGTAGGTAAGAAGTTATAGACTTCTATTATTAGATCCATAATCGAATGTTTTAATTAAACTACAGTTACATTATGTAAACCCCAAAATTACCCCAACACTACAGCTACATTATATAAGCCCCAAAATTATAGCTTGGGGTTTAGTAATAACAGGAGAAGGGTTAGAAAATGTTTACATATTAGGGTATTTTCTCATGTGAAGGATGATTTAATATTATAAGTGTGATATGTGAATACTCTTCATTGTGTAATAATTAATATATACAGAGAATAAAGGGCTGTAATAGATTACATTCTACAAACATAATGGTAAGATTAGATCAAGAGAATGAGGCTATGGTTATGAAAATTTCTCCTACTAGATTAATGTTGGGGGTAGGGCAAAGTGAGTGAAGTTGGAAGTTGTTGAGGTTTGAGGTTGGGAGAGGTTGGGGTGTCATAATGTGGTTGTTATCATCATGTGACAGGAGAAGCATTTGAAGGCCCTGGGCTAGCAGTATGGTTTGGCTATGGACTCATTCATAGTTTGAGTTTGCAACGCTGAATAATATGGATGAGGTGAGTCAATGGCAGTTATTATGGTCATTACTCCTAGAAAACTTCAAGAGGTTTGGATGAGGATGGCTAAGATGACAAGTGCTACGAGGCTTTCAGAGGAGTAGGCAATGAGTGACTTTAGTTTGGTGCAGGCAGATGAAGCTTGTTATAATTATTTCTCATACAGATAGTATGAAGAAGGGGTATAATATAAATTCTATTAGGAGTTTAAGGATTTAGTTGACTTGCATTATTCAATAGCCACCTCATTTTAGGAGTACTGCTGGGAGGACTATTGACCCAGCAACGGGGGCCTGATCTTGGGCTTTTGGCAGGCACAGGTGGAGTCTACAGAAGGGGTATTTTTACTATAAATGCTGTGATGTATCATAGTCATAAAAGACTATTGGACTAGGAAGTTGTTATTTCTTGAGTACTATATGATGTAATTAGTATATTTAGGGAGTCTAGGGCATTTGGAGTATAAATGAGTATTATGAGTAAGGGTAGAGATCCAAACAGCACATAGCAAAAAAAGTATAGTCCTGTGTTAAGACATTTTTGTTTGATTGCCTCAGCAGGTAATGATAACTACGGTGGGGACTAGTGTGGCTTCAAAGAGGATATAACATAAGATAATTTTGTGGCAGTAAATGCTATAATTTAAAATATTTGTAGGGAAATTAGTATTGAGATGTAAAGTTTTTTTTTTTTTTTTTTTTTTTTTTTTTAATGGGAGTGACTCTTTGGAGAGGAATATTGGCTCACTATGATTATGAGAAGCAATAGTCAGGCTGTTAAGGTTAGAAGGGGTGGTGATAATGAGTTGAAAAATAGGTTAGTGAAAAGTTAGATGTATCATCATTAAATTGTTTAAAGAAGCTACCAAGCTATCTTAAGGGCATCTATGTATTTAACACCTGTGTAGCTTCTCAGCCAAGCACTTAAAGTCATTCAAGGCCATTGGTCAACAGGGCCAGCAGTTGGGAAGACAAATTGGATGCAAAAGAGATAGTAGCTGGGACTCTTGTCTATGTCTGCCACCATACGTGAACATTATGGCTTTTAGAGAATAATGGCTACAGCTTCACTTTTATCCTCCAAATCTCATACAAGATCCTTTTTAGAATATTTCTAATTTGGAATCCCAGAGGGATAGAGGGTCTGGGAAATCCAGTTTCCATCTTAACCAAGTAGATATTAACACAGTCCAAGAAACAGCATGCATTCAGCTTAAAAAAACAGTTTAGGCTGCCCTGAAAATCATTTTATAATACCACTTAAATATAAACACTTTCCAACTTACTCTTCCTTAACTTGCTGAGAAGAACAACGGCATAACACAATAATTATGCCAACAAGATTCTATTTCTCTCAAGGCTCTTCATCTAATAGAGTTATATTATATTACTATAGAGTAACTTGTATTTCCATAATTAAATCAAATAAGTTAATGTTTATAATTCAGGTTTCCAAAGCAGAAATGTAAATATAACACTCATGCTTAGTATCCTCGGAATATAACTTTTAACTATGAGGTTTTTTGTGACGATAAAATTAGCAAACATTGTTTGCCATCAGAAATTGTATTTTTTTCACTTAAGTATGAAATATTTAGTATGGAAATTTGCTCATTTAATCTGTATCTTAGCTCTTCATCCTAGTATAGGTTCTCATCAGGGGCTATTTTGCCTTACTCTTTCATATGGCTGCATTAAAAAATCATAATAAAATTGCCCCGGACAGAGCAGAATCAAAC
The DNA here is from genome assembly GCF_007565055.1 of Rhinopithecus roxellana. NCBI lineage: Eukaryota > Metazoa > Chordata > Mammalia > Primates > Cercopithecidae > Rhinopithecus > Rhinopithecus roxellana. Next base: position 15,764,728 of record NC_044566.1, on the reverse strand, counting down.
CCAAGGCAAAGTTTGATTTTGTTCCACAGTGGTTTCACTTAAAATTCATGACCACAGACTTCACAGAAACTTGATATTGCTTAGAAATCTAACATGTCCCCCCGTGTTATCGCTTTTCACTCTTGAGACTAATTTACACTTTTAACCTTTTTTCTTAATATTTAACTCCTGTACGTCTTCTTTTTCAGCCACGGGTCTCATGTCAAGATTGTTTGAGAGAATAAAAGTATTCAAGGAGGAACTCAAATTCTTAACCCCAAATCTCGAAGCCATCCTGTGCCTGAACTATGATCTGTCTTTTCTCCTGCTAAATGGAAGAATTATCCTGTTTCCCCTTGAAGTTCAAATATTACTTGCCCTCTAGACCCCAAAATTCTATTAACTGCCTGTTTTATATTTATTTATCTACTTCTTAAAATTTAACAAGAACTTAATGGAACAGATGACTCCTCTACCTCAGTTCATTATTCTGTCAATGCTCCTTGTTCTAAAATTAGCGCCACTCTCTTATCAGCCATTTGAGCCAAAAACTCAGTAGTCATGCTTAAATTCTCCCTGTGTTCATCCAGCCCACCAGCAAATTCCAGCTACAGCTCCAAAATACATCTCAAGTCCACTATTTTTTTCATGCCAATTGCTGTTACTCTAACCATGCCCCAATCATCTCTTACCTCAGATTTTGCAATAATCCATTTGCTTCATTTCACTTTGCGTGGCTCAAATCCTGCTAATTTGCTTGCTCAGTCACTAGAGCTATGGGAACATAAAGAGTTTTCAAAGATGCTCTCTTAAGAACCATGACTTGTGGTGTGGAATGATGTAACAGTGTTTTTAAGGTGCATCACCTCAGGGTCCCGTCAAACCCTTTTGGTAATAGTACCCCCAAAAACCTTCTTTTTGTTAGTCTATTTGTGTTACTACAAAGAAATACCTGAGACTGAGTAATTTATAAAGCAAAAAGAGGTTTAATTTGCTTATGATTTTGCAGGGTGTACAAGAAGCATGGTACTGGCATCTGCTTCTGGTGAAGCCTAAGGAAGCTTACGATCATGGCAGAAGGTGAAGGGGAGCAGGCACATCACCTGATCAGAGTGGGAGCAAGAGGACACAGGGGAGGTTTCACACACTTTTAAACAACCAGATCTCCAGAGAACTCACTCACTCCGGCGAGGACGGCACTAAGCCAATTGTGAGGGATCTGCCTTAAGACATAAACATCTCCCACTGGGCCCCACCTCCAACATGGGGGATTACATTTCATCATGAGATTTCAAGGGGACAAATATCCAAACTATATCACTCTTACTTTTTGATGTCTTCATAACCAGTGTTGCCTACAAAATCTGTGATAAAATGTAGCTGCAAACTTAATGGGACACATTCAAGCATCTACTCTTTTAAACAGTCATGTGGAAAAGGAAGTCATAAGCTTACTATGCCATCATCTTAGACTGAGAGAAAACTCACTCAAGAACACTCTCACCAAACTCTGTAGTGATTACAGCAGAAGAGTAGGTTTTGTACTTGAATAAATATACATCTAGTGAATGTTATATCACTCACATGTCTTATAAGCACTGCCCGTAAGTGTGAGTGTTTCCCTATGAGAATCTTCCATGTGATACAGTAGAAGAAATCATATTTATCTCCTTTCACTACTTCTCTTAGAATATTTAAGTATTTTGTTCTGGCATCATTCCATATGACTGCTGGTCATTAGCAGTTTTGTGAACTAAAATGTGTTGATTTGAAATTATAAATCCTATTTCTATGCATTAGTTTCAATATGGGAAGAACTGAAGTCCTTCTAAACATTCTGTTACATGTTCCACTTACCAATGTTCTGATTGTATGCTGCTGTTGTTAAACATTGAAAGTGCCATAAAAGGAGGAACTATACCTGTGGTGCTTAGTATTGTATCTGTCATTTATTAAATCAGCAGCAAATACATTTTCTAAATCGGTAATTGTTAAATGGATGAAAGAATAAATGGGTGATGAATGAATTACACAACATATTATACTAGTAAAATTTGAGTTAGTGAATGGCTGAACTCCTCCTGTCTATTGGATTGCCAATTCTTCCTTCTAGAAATGTAACTATTGTAACGTGGAGATACTGATGTCTGCACTACACATCTAGCAGGCAGTAAAAGGAAGGTATGGTTTGAATTACAGACTTGGAAATTATAAGCATATGAAATAAATTTGAACCTGTTACATATCCAGGGAGAGAATGGAAAATAATGACTTGCCTCAAATAGAAATCTGGGTATTATGCTGGCAGCAATTAATATTTATTGAGCAATTACCTTATGGCATGCATTGTGCCAACTGATTTTCATGAATGACCTAATTTATTCTCAGTTTTACAGGTGAAAAACTAAAGATTAAAGAGCTTAAATTTCACCTCCAAAGTGGTTATTTCTAACCGTAGAAGGCAAGATATAGAACACAGGGAGCTGCTATTTATAAGTACTCTACTGTCTTATTCAAAAAGAATTGCGCCATGAAGAATAAGAGTCCAAAAAATAGGAGAAAATTAGTATAATTTTGTATGTTATTTGCATTACGCCATTCTCGCATTGCTCTAAAGAAATACCTGAGACTGGGTACTTAAAGAAAAGAGGTTTAATTGGCTGACGATTCTGCAGACTTTACAGAAAGCAGTGTGCTGGCATCTGCTTGACTTCTAGGTAGGCCTCAGGAAGCTTACAATCATGGTGGATGAAGAAGGGGGAACAGGCCCATCACACGGCAAAAGGAAGAGCAAGTGAAAGAGTATGGGGAGTAGGAGATGCCACATACTTTTAAGTGACCAGATCTCACCAGAACTCACTATTACGAAGACAGTTACCAAGCCATGAGAGATCCACCCCTGTGATCAAAACACCTCCCACCAGGCCCCACCTCCAGCATTGGAAAGTACAATACAATATGAAATTGTATTGGAAAGCGACAAATATTCAAACTATATCTGTGTTCAAGGCGTTGTCTCTTTCCACATTTAGGAAATTATTTTCAATTACTTTGTCAGGTTTCTTTTTCCTCTTCAATTGAAAGGTGGCTTTGAAAATTATTCAGTGACTTTGGTCCTGTTGTGTTTATTTATTTTTGCCAGGTCTTATCACTTATCGGAGTTTAGGCTTAGCTCCATAACTTCGTGAGAGTTGTTAGCTATTTATATGCACAGATTTATGACTTCTGATTAATAACTGACTTCTAAGTAATCCCTCAAATAAAAACCTCAGAGCTAGCAATTTTGAAAATTATTAAGCAGACTTACTAATCTTCCAAAGTACAACTATAGGATCCCTCAAGAGGGCATTCTAGAAAATGCCCTCTTCATACCACGTACTTGACCACAGCTGTTTCTTATATTGCTAATGGAGCAAAATCTACACCCTCTTATCAGTTCACAGAATTGGGCAAGTTGTGCCAATCAGTCTTTCCCTAGAAATGTTAGAAAACAGAACTAGAGAATAAGACCTGTACTTCTAATGGTAGTTGAAATTCTAACATTTAAAAATAAGAGTCCATCAACATACAGGTCCAGCCAGGTGAAACACAAAGGAAAAGGCCAATTTTTGAAAAGATAATACACTTGATTAGCATTCTTACAAAGATAAACAGAGACCAGAGGGAGCAAGAGACCTGTTGACATAAGAATCCCTAATTCCAACTGGCTGTTGAGACCTAGTAGGATTTCTTTTTGTTGTTGTTGTTGTTGTTGTTGTTGTTGTTGTTGTTGTTGTTGAGACGGAGTCTCGCTCTGTTGCCCAGGCTGGAGTGCAGTGGCCGGATCTCAGCTCACTGCAAGCTCCGCCTCCCGGGTTTACGCCATTCTCCTGCCTCAGCCTCCCGAGTAGCTGGGACTACAGGCGCCCGCCACCTCGCCCGGCTAGTTTTTTTTTTGTTTTGTTTTTAGTAGAGACGGGGTTTCACCGTGTTAGCCGGGATGGTCTCGATCTCCTGACCTCGTGATCCACCCGTCTCGGCCTCCCAAAGTGCTGGGATTACAGGCTTGAGCCACCGCGCCCGGCCGAGACCTAGTAGGATTTCTATTGTTGAGTTCTGTGAGATGTTCCAGTACATTACAACAAATTCCTATTTAAACCTCGGCTAGCCCAGCTTACTTTCTGTTACTTATATTCAGAAGAGTGCTAACTATTACATGTTCCTTAGATAATCCCTGGGTTGCATTTCTAGAATCAGACTCTGCAGTTTGTTTGGTTACTGGACACAATTTCAACCTAATGACAGGATAAATATGTTTTCTTTCTTTGCTTGCTCTATGTTTTAGTCAAAAAATTATTTTTTTTATACTGGCATCTATTGCACTATCCATCACAGCCTGCTGTATTGTAGCCACTTATGCGTGTTTATCTCCTGCAACACTCTTTACCCCTTTCCTGGAGGTCAAGACAATATTTTATGCATCATTCTATCAGTGCTATTACCTAGAGTAGTTCTTGGCATACGGATGGGGCAAAATAAAATATATAGTAAATTATGTTGTATGATTTGGATATTTCACTTAAATTATAAATACATTAAAGGGTGAAAGTGTTGGTATTACTTCATTTAATCCAATAAAATGTGTAATGTGTTCAATGAACAGCATAATATTAGTTCCCAGAAAATGACCTAATTTATCCTGATCAGGTCATTACTAAATAGTTTAAGAAGCTGTGTATTAATGTAACTGCAATTTATGATTTTATAAATAAATTTGAGTGTGTCTTTAACTACAGGCTACATTCCAAGTATTATTGTAAGAAGTGATTCATGCATGTCGTGCTTTGCAGTAACTTTCTTCAATTATTAAATGACTTTGTTTTACAGTTTATCATGTGATCAGGCAGTTCATAAACTTCTCAGTAACAGGAAAATTACTATATATTAATTCAAAATATGTTTACAGTGTATGAATCATTAAAATGCATTTTAAACTATGTTTCACCAATTTGGAGCAGTAATTGAGTTGTATTCATCTGACAGAGTATTATGGGTTTTGTTTTGTTTTGTTTTTCTTCAGTTTGTCAGTCCTTGGATTATAAGTGTTAGCACAGTTTTGACAGCAAGATATTTCATCAGAATAAGGGAAATACTTGACAGAATCTAAGATACTTAATAATTTTAACCAAGGAAGAACTGAGGAGTCTGCATTAAGATGGACATGGATTTACCAAAAATCAGCAAAACAATTAAAAGAGAAAAAAGTCAAGTAAAAAGTAAAAAAGAATTACATTTGTGTTAAGGTCACCAAAAAGTAATTCTAATACTTCACCAACAAGTGAGTAAATAGTTTACAAATACAAGAAAAAAATAGAGAAAAAGACAAGACAGATGATCAAAACACAGGGAAATGATCAGATATCAGGTTTTTTCATTAACATAGTAGATAATTAATTTATTTTTTCTCATTTGCTCTCCAAATCTCACCTAAGAGAGAGCCAAAAGAGCAAACATAAATGAAATAATATAACACAAAACAAAAAATATGGAGTATATCCGTTATAAAAAGAAGAACATGAGAAAGGAGTAATAAACATATAGGATATTTTAGTACCTTATAAAGATGAAAACCTGTGGGTAACATATATTTGTCTGTTGTACCAATTACCTTGATGACCTTCCATAGTCTACTCTATTGACAGGAAAAAACCCACAAGAATAACACTATCATATCAAACTCAATTCAGTGGGACAAAAGGCTGATCTTTTTACTTTGTCAGTTAGCTATGCTGCTGAGCTGTCTCTTTGCTCCTGTCCCCTTTCCTTCCCTTTATAGCATTTCCACATCAACAAACTTAAGAAGGGGGACCAGACGATACTCCATTAAAAAAAATGTTTGTTCAAGAACACACTCTTAAATAAAGAGAAAATCACCAGTTCATACTTTTAAAATGAGAAATTGAATTATGATTATTTGTCTAAATTTTGGCCAGTCATCTTACTTTGTTCTCTAATAACTTGTTTAACAGGTTACTTTTTACTTGTATATTTTGATATTAATTGCTGAGCCATTGACATCTGTCTTTTTCCTTGTTTCTCAAACTGTTATTTGAAACTCTATATATCATCGCAAAATCCACTCTGTCATCAGCTTAATATTGCCCTCATGTAAAAGAGAGAGAGAGAGAAAACAGAAATATGTCTCTATTGTTTAAGTGTGGTGTCATTTGAAGGATTCTAGCACAATAGGTTAGAGCTGACATTGGATATGGCAATTCGAAATACTTAAGAATTGCACAATTGCAAAAATATGGAACCAGCCCAAATGCCCATCAATCAACGAGTGGATAAAGAAATTGTGGTAGATATATAAGATGGAATAGTACTCAGACATAAAAAGAAATTAATTAATGGCATCCACAGCAACCTGGATGGGATTGAAGACTATTATTCTAAGTGAAGTAACTCAGCAATGGAAAACCTAACATCCTATGTTCTCTTTAATACATGGGAGTTAAGCTATAGGGTGCAAAGTCATAAAAATGATACAATGGACTTTGGGGACTCTGAGAGAAAGGGTGGAAAGGGGTTGAGGAATAAAAGACTACAAAATAGATTCAGTGTATACTGCTCAGCTGATGGGTGCACCAAAATCTCACAAATCACCACTAAAGAATTTACTCGTATAGCCAAATACCACCTGTTCCCCAAAAACCTATGGAAACTAAAAAAAAATTAACCAAAATAGATAAGCATTGTCAGAATACTACTTCATGCAATTTATGGCTCTTTAATTGTTAACAGAGATAGATACTTTACCTAAGTCAGAAATTTTTCTCATTACTGTAAACAACAAGAATAGCAGTAATAATTTCTGGAAAGCAAAATGGGATGTGCTGAACAGTAAGATTTTACATTTCATATTATGTTCATCAGACCAATTTGATTTGTGTCATATGCATGTAGGACAGTCACACGTACTGAGATTCTTTTCTTTTCTTTTTTTTTTCTTCGAGATGGAGTTTCGCTCTTGTTCAGGCTGGAGTGCAGTGGTGTGATCTCGGCTCACTGCAACCTCCGCCTCCCAGGTTCAAGTGATTCTCCTGCCTCGGTCTCCCAAGTAGCTGGAAGTACAGGCACTCACCACCAAGCCCAGCTAATTTTTGTATTTTTAGTAGAGAAGGGGTTTCGCCATGTTGACCAGACTTGTCTCAAACTCCTGACCTCAGGTGATCCACCCATCTCGGCCTCCCAAAGTGCTGGGATTACAGGCATGAGCCACCATGCCTGGCCTCAGATTTTGTTTTTAAAGAAAGAATCATTAGCTAGACATTAATAGCATCAGCAGGCTGACAAGGCATATAACTGAGGCGAAAAAAGTCTGGAGAAAAGTAAAGACAAAATATCAGAACAAATGAAATTCTAGGACTCAGAAGGACAATACTAGTAGATACAATTTTCCTTTAGAAATTTCAGAGACTTTAACCTCATCGTTATTGAGATAGAAGCAGTACAAGAATGGGTGACTAAGTGTTCAGTGGAAGCAAAATCTGAAGGACTAGTTTTATGGGTCAAAAAGAAGTAAAAATTTCTGGCAGGTAGATATAACATTCACATTATATTTTATGCTTTTACAAAAACTGTAAGAATTTTTTTCAGTCTCATATGCTGTATATTTATATCTGAAATCAGAAAAAGATGTTGTTAAAATTGGGCCTCCACCGCTTATTGTCCGAGTGAAAGTTGAAATTGTTTTTGCTTAGTGTTAGTTTTAGCATTGGATAAATGAGAGTAAGGAGAGCATCTAGTTTACAGTAGGAAAATTAAATAATATGTTTTATGTTTATCACAAAGAGTCCAGAAAAAAACTTATTCTAAAGAGAGAAATAGAAATTAACTTTAATATCACCTTGATCAGAGATATTGCAGTGTAAAATACAGTATGTAGAAAAATATTAAACTCTTGGTAAAACATTTTATGATATAAATTCCAATACATCTTTACTATCCTCTATAATGTATTAATTTAGAAAAATGCCGGAGAAGCAGTGAACTAATGCATTCTTCATTAGGCAATTTCACATACACCAGCTGATTTGCAGCACACCAAAAATGTGCTATTTTTGTAATAAGGAAAATGAAATCAGAGCAGTATTATCCTACAGTTAATAATTACAGAGTCATGAACTGAAGCCAATTTTAGTTTTAATCCTAAACTCAAAATTCCATAATACCTGTTATAACAGCTGTAATACCATGCTGTCTGTCAACAGGGAATAGCAAATGGGAAAAGAAAAGTAACTTCCTTGATCCTCATGTTCATACTTAGCTATAAATCCACCTCTACATCAAGTTTCCTCAATTTTATAGGAAATGACCTCCACATTAACGGAACACATATTTTGATACCCTCTTTGAGGGTTCTTTGAGATTTGTTCTTTGAGATCTCAAAGCTGGTCTCTTTTGTGTGCCTTACTGATTATCAGTAACAGGGTAACCTATTCCCTCTGGTGCACATCAACAATGAATATAAACGTGATGATAATATTGCTACAAGTAGCGGCAAGAACACATTACACACCCGTCTCTGGTAATGCATATACACACATAGAGTTTCTCAGATGAATGTTTCTGTGATATATTTGGAAACACATTTAAATATATGAAAAAGCTATCCCAATGTGAAGTAAGAAGGAGTTAACCATGAAAGTATGAAGTTGTATGAATAGGAATTGTTTGAAAAGACAGATATCTGTTGTAGCGAAAAGATGCGGAGTTTCAATGCCACAGGAATTATTTTCTTTACATTAAAAAACAAGACATCATGTTTGATGGTAATTAAGACCAATTTAATAAAATAATAATAGCATTGCTTTATTTCAAGTATCTCACCAAATTATTTCATAAACTTTGCCCCCTCTTAGAATCTCATAGACATACAGTAACATTTCAAATTTTAAACTATACTTATTTATTCTTCAGTGATTGAATGATAGGTATTTTTGACAAACAAGAATGATTTCAGATCAAGTTTTGAACATTATTTATTTTTCATCATCTAAATACATGGGTATTTTATAGTTTTTAGTAAAATATAATAACTCTTTTAATTATGACTTTATTTCTGAAAAATATGTATTTAAAAACAATAACTATGATCTAAAACGATTTTGCTAGAATGCCACCAAAGGAATTTAGACAATATACAAGCATAATGCAATTTACAACATTTTAACATGATTTTACACTACGTAAATTTTTAGTGATGGGGCCAAAGTACTATGTGTAGCTGTGTTAAAAGCTACTTAGTTTTCAAAAACATTATAGGGCCAGTTTTCAAGGGGAATGCTGCCAGATCTTGCCAGTTCAGTATAGTGTTGGCTGCAGGTTTGTCATAGATGACTCTTATTATTTTGAGGTATATTCCTTCAATACCTAGTTTATTAAAAGTTTTTAACATGAACTGGTGTGGAATTTTATTGAAAGCCTTTTCTGCATCTGTCGAGATGATTATGTGGTTTTTGTTCTTAGTTTTGTTTATGTAATGAATCACATTTATTGATTTGCATATGTTGAACTAACCTTGCATCCTGAGAATAAACCCTGCTTGATCATTAGTGGATTCACTTTTTCATGATTTGCTAGATTCTCTTTGCAAGTATTAATATTCTGTTGAGAATTTTTACATCAATGTTCATCAAGAAGATTGGCTTGAAGTTTTCTTTTTTTAGTTGTGTCTCTGCCAGGTTTTGGTAACAGGATAAAGCTGGCCTCATAGAGTGAGCTGGGGAGGACTCCCTCCTTCTCAATGTTTTGGAATAGTTTCTGTTGGAATGGCACTAGCTCTTCTTATCCTGTGTTCCCCCCTGCCCCCCACCATTGGTAGGCTATTTATTACTGATTCAGTTTTGAAGCTCAGTATTTGTCTGTTCAGCGAATTAATTTCTTGGGAGGGTGTATGTCTCCAGAAATTTGTTGATCTTTTCTAGGTTTCTAGTTTGTGTTCATAGGAGTTTTTGATGGTTATTTTTATTTATTTGGGGCCAATAATAACATTCCCTTAATCATTTCTAATTACGTTGATAAGCTTCTTTAAAAGTGGCATAAGACAAGGATACCCTCTCTCATGACTCCTCCTATTAAACGTAGTATTGAAAATCCTAGCCAGAGCAATCAAACAAGATAGATAAATAAAGAGCATCACATAGGAAGAGAGGAAGTCACACTCTCTCTGTTTGCAGATGACATGATTCTATGTCTAGAAAACCCATGGTCCCATCCCAACAGCTCCTTAAGCTGATAAACAACTTCAGCAAAGTTTCAAGATACAAAATCGATGAAAAACAATTATGAGCATTTTTATACACCAACAGCAGCCAAGCCAGGATCCAAATTGGAAAGGCAATCCTAGTCACAATAGCCACAAAAAGGATGAAATACCTAGGAATATAGCTAACCAGGGAAGTGAAAGCTGTCTGCAAGGAAGACTACAAAACACTGATTATAAAAAAATCAGAAAAGACACAAACAAATGGAAAAACATCCCATGTTCATGAATAGTAAAGAAGAATCAATATTATTAAAACGGCCATGCTACCCAAAGCAATTTACAGATTTAATGCTATTCCTATCACACCACCAATGACATTCCTCATAGAACTAGAAAAAGCTGTCTTAAAATTCATATGAAATGAAAAAGTGCCCAAATAGCCAAAGCAATCCTAAGCAAAACAAACAAATCTGGAGGCATCACATAACATGACTTCAAACTATACTACAGATCTACAATAACCAAAACAACATGGTACTGGTAAAAACAGGCACATAGACCAACAGAACAGAATAAAGAACCCAGAAATAAGACCACACACTTATGATCATCTGAGCTTCAACAAAGCTAGAAAAACAAGCAATGAAGAAAGGACCCCTTATTCAGTGAATGGTGCTGGGACATCTGGCTACCCACATGCAGAAGACTGAAGCTGGAATTTTTCCTTAGACCATATACAAAAATAAACTCAAGATAGATAAAAACCTTAAACATAAAATCCAAAAGTATAAAATCCCTGGAAGACAACCTAAGCAATACCATTCTGGACATAGGAATGGGAGATTTCATAACAAATACACCAAAAGCAATTGGGACAAAAGCAAAAATGGACAATTTGGATCTAAGTAAACTTAAGTGATTTTGTACAGCAAAAGAAACTATCAACAGAATAAGCAGACAACCTACAGAATGGGAGAAAATTTTTGCAAACTATGCATCTGACAAAGGTCTAATATCCAGCATCTATTAAGAACTTAAAGAACTTTATAAGAAAAAAGCAACTGCATTAAAAAGTGGGCAAAGGATAAGAACACTTTCCAAAGGAAAACATACATGCAACCAACAAACATATTGAAAAAGCTCAATATTACTGATCCTCAGAGAAATGCAAATTGGCCGGGCATGGTGGCTCATGCCTATAATCCCAGCACTTTGGGAGGCCAAGGCAGGTGGATCATGAGGTCAGGAGTTCAAGATCAACCTGACCAACATGGTGAAACCCCATCTCTACTAAAAATACAAAAATGGGCAGGTAGTGGTGGTTTGCACCTGTAATCACAGAAGTTTTGGACCCTTGGCTAAAAGGATTATTTGTCATTCAGAAACACTTGGCAGCCAGGCACAATGGCTCATACATGTAATACCTGCAGTTTGGGAGGCCGAGGCGGGTGGATCACCTGAGGTCAGGAGCTTGAGACCAGCCTGGCCAACATGATGAAACCCCATCTCTACTAAAAATACAAAAAACAAACAAACAAACAAACAAAAAAGGCTGGGTGTGGGGGTGTGCGCCTGTAATCCCAGTTACTCAAGAGGCTGAGGAAGGAGAATCACTTGAATCCCGGAGCCAGAGGTTGCAGTGAGCCAAGATCATGCCACTGCACTCCAGCCTGGCTGATAGAGCGAACCCTGTCTCAACAAAAGAAATGCAAATCAAAACCACAAAGATATACATTTCATAGAGTCAGAATAGCTATTATTAAAAAGTGAAAAAGTAACAGATGATGGTGATGTTGCAGAGAAAAGGGAACAGTTACATGCTGTTGGTGAGAGTGTAAATTAGTTCAACCATTGTGAAAAGCAGTACAGTGATTCCTGAAAGAGCTGAGAGTGGAAATATCATTTGAACCAGCATTCCCATTACTAGTTATGTACCCAAATAAATATTTGTCCTGAATGTATGCATGCATATGTTCATTGCAGTACTATTCACAATAGCAAAGACATGGAATCAACCTAAATGCCCACTGATGACAGATTGGATAAAGAAAATGTGGTATATATACACCACGAAATACTATGCAGCCATAAAAACAAACAAGATCATGTCTTTTGTGAAAAAAAATGGATGAAGCTGGAGGCCATTTTTATTAGCAAACGAATGCAGGAAGAGAAAAGCAAATACTGCATATTCTCAGTTATAACTGGGAGCTAAATGATGAGAACTTACGAACACAAAGGAGAAAACAACAGACACTGGAGTCTACTTGAGGGTGGAAGGTGGGAGAAGGGAGAGGAGCAGAAAAGGTAACTACTGAGTTCTGGGCTTAACACCTGGGTGATGAGATCATCTGTAAAACAAACCCCCATGACACGAGTTAACCTACGTAACAAACATTTGCTTGTACCCCTGAACCTAAAATAAAAGTTAAAAAAAATTCTAAACAACACATCTGTGTATTTCATGAAAAAGCTACCTTTTGGTACCAATATAATATTAATTTAGAAAAACAGTATTACGTACATCTATGTTCTGCATAATCTAATTTCTTTTTTCCTGTCTAAATTGGATAATGTTTGTGCTTATCCCTTGATGTAAAGAATTAACAGTATTTTTTTTTAATTACCAAGAAAATATAGTCATGCTAAAAGAAAATACTAACCTAGATATTTCTTAGATCAATATATGGAAAATAGCAAAATATAAAGCAAAAAAGAATGTTCCAAAATACAACTACTCAAAACTGTATTTTCAGTAAATTAATTTTTGTAAGCTGCTAATGATTTTCTGATAATAATTAATTAATGTCTGACTTACACAAGTACTGTCAAACTATATTAAACTTTCTTGCTGATATCCACACACATAAAAAACTAAGTATTTGATTATGGTACAAAATATTTGGTGACAACGATTTTCAGCATGTTAAACAAAGATATTGATATAGATTTTTATTTTAGTAGAGGAGCAATCAAATTTGCATAATGGAGCTTAAGATGCCATATTCAATTGACTGATATTAAACAGCCATATCCAAGATTATGAAGAAATTTTAACAGTTATAGAGCACCTAAAGGGAGGGAAAAATATAGTAGTGTGATACGCCTGTGCTCACTTTTCATGTGTTTCTTTAAGTCCCTAAGAGTGAACACTATTACGGACTTCCATGGACATAAGAAAAATAAATTTTAAAAGCATAATTATTCTAGGCCTAAATAGATTCTATTATTGAGCAGACTTTACAACCTGTAGTACTTCATTGTGCATAGGTAAGATAAAATTGACAAGTTAGCAGATGGTAGCTTGATGAAGAATGCTTTTATTAATCTATAAAATATTCCAAAGAATGCCTGCTGGGTGCCATAATTTAAAAAGTAATATATTTAAATTCTATAAATTGTGGCATAAGTCCTAGAAGGCAGGGGATGTATGTTTGTATATAGAGTAGGCAGCAATATAAAATTACTATGAATAGGGTTACAGAGTGAAAGAAAAGAGAAATCAGAAGAAATGCAAAAATATGACTATGTTTATATATTATTCTGTAGGCAAACTACGGCAATTTAAATAGCCCACTAATAAAATGTTATTTGACAGCATAAATATCATATTTAAAAAATTTATTTACTTAACTTTATGTTAAAATATTAATTACATAACACCTAATCCCTATTGTTTTAAAACAAAGATTATATTTTTTCCTAAATATGTGTGATATTAGTGAACACTAAAGAAGGATTCAGCCTTTGTCAATTTTAAACTTATTCTGAAATTTCCACTTGAACTGTTCAGGCTCATGTTGTGTGTGTGTGTATATGTGTGTGTGTGTGTTGTGTGTGTATGTCTTTGTGTGTGTAGGAATTTATCATATCATAAGGATGAAATAAAAAACAATGAAAACAGTGTGATACCATTTTTTAATTTTTTTAAAGTACAAATCAGGCTACACATGCACATATGCAACTGCATAGACAAAAAAATGACAGAATATACAATAAATGGTAAGAGTCATTATAAGGTAGACCTTTAAGTATGATTTGAAACCTGAAACTTTGTTCTTTTGTAAATTATTTTTGCAAGATTAAAGTTATTTCTTGAAAGAAAAAATAGGTTTAAATAACTACATTCTGATTTCTCTTGCCACTAAACTATTCAGTAATATAGGTAGTTCCAATAATCCAGGGTTCCCTTAGATGTAATGAACTGAAATGATACCCATAATAATCAAGCCCTGCTCATAAGTTTCTTTGAATTTCTCATATTGCAAAGCTCCCTTTGAAGACTAGTATGAGATAAAATAGAACATGTTTCAATATGAGCATTTTGGCTGTAGGAAAGAAAAAAAATTTACATTTTGGTAAACTTTCCAAAGAGTATATCAATAAAAAAAGAACATTTAAAAAATGTACATTTTTACAGCCCAAGTTATCCTTTAATGTCCCTATTTTGCTAGACAAGTTTAAGTACATCTGAACATATTTTATATAATAAAAAATTAAAACGGCAGGTATAATTGTTTAGAAAACCACAAGAGTCAATTACATAAGAATATCAGAAGTTGTATAACATTTTATTAAAAGTATTTTAGTCATCATTATTTCCAAAACTATGAATTAGCCCAATTTCTTGGCTATTATTTTAATTTAGCCATTCTTCAATCACTTTAAAAAGATAGCTAGAGATCAAAGTGTAGATATGACATCCTGAAACCACTGCCATTCTAAATGAACAGTAATCAGAATTTATCTAGAGAGCTCTACTTAACCTCTGCTCACTACTCAGCTAAACAGTTCCAGTGGAAAGTAGGTCTGGAAGCAGAGCCAAGCAAATGAAGGTAAAAAAAAATTCTTTAGAATAATCTTTGTACTTGACCATCAAAATAAACTTTATGTGAACTATCACTTCAATTTGGGGCATAACATGAAGTTATGTTGTATGGTAGGTGCAGCTGGTAATATCTCTGTGATTTATTTCTAGATATACAGGTATATGACTAATTCTTGAACATTTCCCAGGTCTCCTTACTGATGTGTGATATTATCTTAAGAAATAATCATGTCTTCAAATAATAATCATAGTGATAAAGTGGGGAAAGTCATAACTTTACTTGTCCCAGCTGCTGATAGAAGATCTATCATTAGAAAAATCACACTTGGAAACTGTTTGGGATGTTTGGAACAAAAATTAGGATAGATAGGTGTATTAGCTAGCTGCTGATAAATACATACCCAAGATTGTCAATAAAAAGAGGTTTAATTTCTACCCAAGACTGGGAAGAAAAAGAGAGCTTACACTTCCACATGGCTAGGGAGGCCTCACAATGATGCAGAAGAAAAGGAGGAGCAAGTCATGTCTTTCACGGATGGCAGGAGGCAAACAGAGAGCTTACACAGGGAAACATTTTTTTTTTTTTTTTTTTTTTTTTTTTTTGAGACTGAGTCTCGCTCTCCCACCCAGGCTGGAATGCAGTGGCACAATCTTGGCTCACTGCAGCCTCTGTCTCCTGGGTTCAAGTCATTCTCCTGCCTCAGACTTCCTAGATGGGATTACAGGTGCACGACACCACGCCCAGCTAATTTTTGTATTTGTAGTAGAGACGAGGTTTCACCATGTTGGCCAGGTTGGCCTTGAACTCCTGACCTAGTGATCCGCCTGCCTCAGCCTCCCAAAGTGCTGGGATTACAGTCATGAGACACTATGCCTGGCTGGAAACTCCGATTTTTAAAACCATCATATCTCATGAGACTTATTCACTGTCACAAGAACAGCACAGAAAAGTTCCACCCCATAATTCAATCACCTCCCCCAGGTTCCTCGCACATGTGGGAATTGTGGGAGTTACAATTCAAGGGGAGATTTGGGTGGGGACACAGCCAAGCCCTATCAATGGGAAAGAAAGAAAGGTCACCAGAAGAATCTAAGAGGTTACTTGAACTGAGCAGTGTCATTGACTCAGGTTTCTCTTCCCTTCCACACTAAGGCTTTGACTAATTCAGAAGAATCTGCATTTAAGTAGAAATCAGAGGAACCAAGTTATCAAAGAATCTTCAGTTTCTTTTGAATTCATAATGTCAGATATTAAAGTAGTAGGCAATGCCACATCTTAAACATTCTCAGAGAAAGAGACTTTTAGATAAACACCTTCGTGATCAACAAAATGTTCTGCAGCCATGCTTCTCCCAGTTTAACAAGAATATGAACCACCTGGTGGATTTAATTTAAATATATTTTAACTGAAAAATCTGAAGAAATCATGCATTTCTAGCAAGATCCTGTGATGGCAGCTCTGTGTTTTGATCACACGTATCTTCAATGCTCTCCTGGGTTAGCTCTCTCCTAACATTATAAAAATAAATATTTTGGCCGGTTGCGGTGGCTCACGCCTATAATCCCAGCACTTTGGTAGGCCGAGGTGGGTGGATCACCTGAGATCGGGAGTTCGAGACCAGCCTGGCCAACATGGCGAAACTCCATCTCTACTAAAAATACAAAAATTTGCCAGATATGGTGGTGGGTGCTTATAATCACAGCTAGTAGGGAGGCTGAGGCAGGAGAATTGCTTGAACCCAGGAAGCAGAGGTTGCAGGGAGATGAGGTTTCACCATTGCACTCCAGCCTAGGCAACAACAGCAAGACTCCATCTCAAATAAATAAATAAATAAATAAACAAATAATAAAATAAATATTTTACTATGAATTATTAGACATAATTATTTATATTACTATAAATTAGTAGACATAATTACTATAAATTAGAAGACTGATGTACCAGAGATTTGTATTTAAGGGCTTTATTCACAATGATTTTCTCCTGTTTTTGATATGTAATGTGTTTAGTCATGCAATCACAGAGATGTGTCATCATTCCTGACTTCCAGAAAACCATCTCAAAAAAAAATCTTATATTGAAAAATTACGGGAGGAGAATTATTAGAAAGAATAATCCTGATAAGAAAAAAGAAAAGTAAGGGGAAAAAAAGAGAGTTAAAAAAGAGGAAGAAGCAGATTCTAAATCTTTTTACCTTAGTCACTTCAACACTGTTCTTTTAAAATATCGTGTTTCACCACCATCCATCCTGATGCTATTTGAGAATCAAGCTCTAACAACTTGGCATTTCACACACATAGTCTCATTTAATTTCACAATGACTCTGCCAGAGTTTTATAAAAGGCAAAAATATAGTTCAGAAAGGTTAAGTTACTTGAGAAACCTAAACATTGGCAGAGCTCTTATTTGAAGCCAAGTCTTTTGTCTTTAAAACCTAAGTACTGTGTTCATGACTCTATTCTGGGGGAAAAGGTGACCAATGTCTACCAAAAAAAAAAATCCTTTTCCTGTTTGACAGCCTTGACCAGGGCACTTCTCTTTGGAACTTCAAAGAAGATATTTTTTTTTGGCAGTCCTAGGCTTAATTCACCTGTTTCAGACACAAGGCACCATACAAATAAAGTGAGTAAAGTGCAATCTCAAGGGAAAATCTATCTGAGTACTCTGAAAGGGACGCTTCCTCTGGAAGTAACAGAAGCTTCAGGATGGGAACAGTAATGGGAGAAAGTAGCTACATTTTGATGGAAAGAAGATGAACAGATTTCCCTCTTTTGCTTAATTTTCCAATCACAAGAATGATATTATTTAAAGGACATATTACCCATTAATAAAGGAAAAAAATTGTGACAGAGTAAAATTACATTAATATCAATATGATGTATGGAATAGGCAGTAGTAAAGTAACGATACAGTGCTTAAGTCTGACTGTTAGCTGTTTTATTTGGACTTGTGATGAGCAATTTTATGTGGCCCTTTAGAAACGGCCACAAAATGCCCAGATATTTGGTTGAACATACTCTGGGTATGTCAGTTAAGGTGTTCTGGATGAGAGTAACATTTGTACCAGTGGACTGAGTAAAGCACACTGCCCTGCTTAAGTGGGTGGACCACATCCAATAAATTGTTAAGCTTGAATAGAGCAAAAAGACACTACGAGAGAATTTTGTTTCTACCTGACTGTCTTCAAGCTGAGATGTCTGTCTTCTTCTGCCTTTGGACTTGGTTTTGGACTGGAACTATACCATTGGCTTTCATGGGTCTCTGGCTTGCTACCTGCAGATTTTGGAACTTCTCAGCCTCTAAAACCACATAAGCCAATGTCTTATAACACATACATACATACTATTGGCTTGGTTTCTCTGAGTAACTCAGAATAACATAGCTTACTTCTGAATGTGGGATTTCAGTGCAATATTTCTGAAAAACTGCACACATGTAAATCTATGCTTATTTCATTCTACCTTTTCCAATTAGTAAATATTTCAAGTTCATGATGAAGTCACAATATTTTTGCAGGTCATAATAGCTTGCTTGAAACTAATAGATGAAAATATGACTTTAGAAATATAGAGCATTTATCTATACATTAGTGTGGAAAGTTTCCACTAACAGACACTTGGCCCACCTTTCTCTTTACTCTCATTTAGTAGTTTTTATGTCCTAATGAGACTCAAAGTAACCAAGCTTAGGGAACAGAATGTTTGACACATTCTTAGGAGGTGCGATGGATGTCACAAAGCCTGTAGGCATTTTGGAAATAGGCTGTAGTCTTACTGTACATGAGTTGTATGGACAAAATGTAATAAGGCAAAAACCTTTTCCCTAGTCCAATATTTCTAAAGCTGTCCCTAGCTTAAATATCCTTCCATCACCTAATTTACATTCATAAAATTTTAGGTGACATTATTAAGGGTCATGCAAAGGCCAGAGAAACCAATAATTGCTTTCACCATTATATTAAATTATTCTTAGAAAATTTTAAAATTCTAAGTCATGCAGTACCATCTCATGAGCACGACTGGTTGTCAAAATTATATTCAGGCCTTACTCTAATAAATTTTTCATATTCTCAAGAGAAAAAATGGCTAAGTATTTTAAAAATACATTGATATATAGACAAGGAAATGCATAATCAATTGTTGAAAAAAGGGTATATCCAAATTGGAGGAAATATTCTGAACTATTTGTTAAGTAGATGTAACCTGAAAAAAATGATATATTATAAAAAATTGTTGCTTCTTTTTGCTCTGAATTAGGTGTTAATGCTGGTAATACCCATTAACAAATGTCCAGTGTCCAGCTGGCTTCCTTAATTTTTTTTTAGATAGCTTTATTGATATATAAAAGTGCAGCTATTTAATGTATACAATTTGATGAGTTTGAGCATGTGCATATGCTGGTGAAACCATCATTATTTAGTTTTTTAAACTTGATGTCCTTCTCTAATACATTTGTGTGCTCTTAGGAGGGAATTCAGTCTCTGTAGGATGTTATCTCCGGAGAGTCAGGGAGAGATAAGGCAGTAGGCAAGTTCAATGGCAGAACTGTAAGTTGGCCAGGTCCCTGTTTACTATTTAGACAGTTGCATCTATTGAATCTAATTAAGAAAAGGGAACCAGTCTGGGAAAAAATAAAGGTGATAAACTTCCCTGAGAACCATTAAGTAACTTTAGACAACTAAAACTCTGTAGATTTCAGTCAAGTCGTTAAAGAAAGAATCGTGTACGGGTATAACGAATGCATAAGATGCAGGCAGTGAAAACATTCAATCTCAAAGATGCAGCCTTATAATTAACTACTGTCTTAGAGATGAAAATAAGGAAATAACGGGCCCAGTTCTACCACAGCGAGAATTTACTGTGCAGGTTATAGGCCTTGGCCTCTGCATCCTGCATCCTGTCTAAAATTGAAATTGCTGTCAATGAAACTCATAAGTTACAAACCAAGTAAACTTAAGTACCCAGAGGTAAGTCTGTTTCTTAGAAGCTGAGAGGTTTACAAAGCTGGGAAGACTTAGAATTAAATATAAGAGTGATTAAATTAATCCAGTTTATAGAATGGACATCTTTGTGTAACATTTAGAAACACTCTTTGTATGGTTGTTAGAGTGTTTAAAATATTTAACAGCATAGGAATGTTGGCAAATATTACCAATTTTCTTATCAATATATTCTCACTTATCACACTATTTCTAAGAGATTTTTAAGTATTTGGAGAATGTGCTTTTTCTGCTTGTTAACATCAAGTTCTTGAAGTCATGGAAAATAAAATTATAAGCATTAATATAAATGTAGTTAACTAACTGATTGTTTAAGGGTATTCTATTAAATTTGAGATAATCAGACAATAATTAAACTTTTTTCAAAACAAATGTTTTATTTTACATAAAATTTATGTATTTATAAATAGGTAAGCCATAATTAAAGAATACTAGCCCTTTTAAACTTGTCATTTCAATGAAGGAGTAAACTCCATGTAATTCTAAATAGTCTTTTATACATATAAGCTTCTCTCAGTCACAAAAAAATCTTACATTCTTAAAAATAGATTTTTATAGTTTGTTTAATAAGGGGTGTATGTGGATAATAAATATTACTATTCATATTTTAAGCCAAAATAACAATCATAATGATAGTAATACAAATTATGTATTTTAAAATTATGGAAGTGCTAAAGCACTGGAAATTAAGGGGCTATTTTAGGCTTTTTGCTTCTAGGTCACACCACTGCAGCTGAAATTGAGATTTAGGTAAATGTTTCTGCTTTGGTTAGCATCATTGCGGCAATCACACTGCACCACACCACAAAACTAGAGGCTAGGAAATCCAGCAACAGCTAACACTCTATTTTGCCAAAGTCTGCTATTTTATCCAAGATGAAGCTTTCTGAATCTGATGCAAGTGTCTGAAAGAGGAGATATGGTAATATAGAATTTAACCTTCCTCCTCCTTCAAGTAGAGGAAGGGTAGCATGAGGGTTGAGAGGGCTACACGATCATCATGCACGTGAATGATTAGAAAGTTTCCAAGTTTCCAACAAGTATGAGGGATAAAGATTTTTTTTTTTTTTAACTTTAATTTCTGGGACATGGGCAGAACGTGTGGGTTTGTTACGTATGTACACATGTGCCATAGTGGTTTGCTGCACCTCTCAACCCATCATCTAGGTTTTAAGCCCTGTATGCATTCGGTATTTGTCCTAATGCTCTCCCTCCCATCGGCCCCCACCCCCCGTCAGGCCCCTGTGTGTGATGTTCCCCTCCCTGTGTCCATGTGTTCACATTGTTCAACTCCCACTTATGAATGAGAACATGCAGTGTTTGGTTTTCTGTTCCTGTGTTATTTTCTGAGAATTATGGCTTCCAGCTTCATCCTGCAAAGGATATAAACTCATTCGTTTTTATGGCTGCATAGTATTCCATGGTGTATATGTGCCACATATTAGAAATAAAGATTTTTTTAAATACCTGAACGAAATGTGTTTTGACATTGAAACTTTTACAGATTAATTGAGAGGTGCTTATTTTGGAACAATTAATTTTAGAAGGGCTATCTGTAAGAAGACACTTTGTTTTAGCAGTTATACAAAGCAACATCATTAGGCAGCATAAAACACAATCGGTGCATCTTCAAGTAACATGAGAAACAGATTACACATCTCCTTATCCTAGTGCTAAGTCTGACGTCATACCTAAACCTCACACCACTTTAGTCTCAGAGCATAGAATTAATATGACTAAATTGAAAAAGACACTTTAATATGTCATCCTTAACAATATTGTTAAAAGACATTGTCAAAGTGTTATCTATAAATCCCCTGATTTGGTGTTGAAAAATATTGTGGTATAGGAATAAAGAAGAGTAGCAGGAAAGGAAACACAACTGAAAAATGTAAGTAAAAATAAAAATTGGCAATATATTTTGATCCTAAATTATAAAGTTTAAATATGCTCACACAAATTGTGAAGATAGGCTAACATCTGATAATTCTGCTTCTCTGTTATTGGGTTATTCCACATGCAAATGAAAAAAATCTCACAGGATGATGAATTCCACTTAGTTGAAAAATACAAGATCATTATAACAATAGAATAGATGTATATTGACAGTAAGTACACACAAAAGTTGTACCATTAATATTTGATTTATTTAGGCAGACAAATAGAAGATATAAAATAAAATTGAAATCCTATGAGTCAAGAGGTAAAAACTTAACTTTGGTTCAGAGAAGTGTTGCTTTGAAGTCCCGATTTTACTATCTATCTCTTAAAAATCCTAATGTACCTCTAAATGTATGCAGATAGTTTCATTTATAACATCATCAGATAAATCAAGGATATTCAATCATGATTGCCATAAATGTTTCAAGTATTTTTGCAGGTCTTTTAAAATTTATTATTTCAGTTAATATGGAAATGTTGTTATTTTTATTTATTTTAAAATATTAATCTTCCTCTTACAGCACAACACTTTGAAATGATTTTCTTATTCCAAATTTATTTTCAAGTAACCTACATTAAAATTTTGTTTTGATTTTTTTACATTTAAACTCTACTGCAGCCAAAATGTATCTGGACTTATGATATGACTTATTCGTCTCATTTGTGTGTGATTACCCAGCGTTTAACTATTGGTTTTGTGTCATCCATCCCATTTTTTTTCCTATATAGTCTCCTGCCATCATTGCATAGGGACCAATTATTTTTCCCTTGTAACATGGATGTGAAGCTAAAGTTAGCTGAACAGTTACCTGAATATTTTATCACTTTTCTTCAGAAAATTGACATGTATCTTATTTTTTTCTTTTAGGCTTCTGAATGCTATTTCTTTCTCTTTGTACTTCAGTATTTTTCTTAAAATTTGCAATAGTTTCCCCAATTTTCCTTGATATTTTATCTATTGTGATTCGGGTTTTTGTTCCGTCGTATATTTTTTCTGTTCAGAAATGGTGTGTGAGTTTACTTTGGTCTAAATCAGTCTCCATTTAGACTTTAGAACATGCTCTCCTGGCAGTAACAGGCATAACTCAGGCCCTGGTCTAATTGCTCCTGTGTAGCAGGCATCATATAATGCAGCTCTACCATACTAAGCTAACTTCTTTTTATTTAATCTTTTTTTAAATTTAAACTTTTAATTTGGTCTTTTTATTTTTATTTAATTTTTATATCGCTCCAAGTAGAAGCGATATAAGTTGCTTTAAAGAAGGTAAGGCAGTCTACATTTTTTTTTACCAGCCCAGAATACTCAGTCCCTAGTGTTTTCAATTATTTCTCTCCATGATAATTCTTTATGCAAGAGTAATAAACATTATACACATTACTGCTTCAATCATTCACCTCTATGCTCCACTTTCTTTCCACCTAAACCATAAGGAGTGGAAGAAGTGAGGTTGGCAACACCCTGTCTCACTTGGAATGATGTACTTAGACAGTTGGATAGTGAGTTAAACCATTTTCTGGTGGAAGAAAATATTGCATTTCTAAGTAAACTTAGTGAAGAAATGCCAAATCCATTCCCTACCTACTTGGTGAAAGTTGGTACCAATTTATTTCTAAGAACGAATTGTAATGTTATTATACATATATTTTAATTTTTTTCTTTCCTTTAGTAAATAAAATTTAACTGGAGTAATCCTCAAGTTGGACAGACACTTGTATTTTGCATAGTCTCCACATATATTTATGTGATAATGAGGAAAGATACATTAGTGGCTTTTAGCGTGATGTGATTTAAAAGCAAAAGTCCTATTTTTAAATATTGCCTTTTGAATGGAATACAATTCTTCAACAGTGACCAGACAATATAAAATATCACAGGGTTTATATTACCTTGTTCTGTACCATAAAAAAGTATAAAAGCCAGATGATGCTGCGCTAGGTAATTTTGACATCTACATTTTCAAGTTACTGCATATTACACTTAACTGCAGTCTATTTTCCGTAATATATTTTTCCCACTTGTTAGTGCTGATTGCTTATGTTTTCCTATATTTGGTCAGTTACATTTTTGAAACAATGTCCATCATCTAATATTTAGCTCTGAACATTCCAACTTTTAAAGCTTGCTACCAAACTATAGTATTTCAAATTCCTTCAGGATCCTACATTTTTGTTATCTTGAATACCTGTCACATATAGAAGATGCTTATTTTCTACAACTAAAAGGGTGATTGGTATATAAAAAAATGGATCACTACATCAAAACCAAGAAAATCCTTTGGAAGGTCATGTTATTTAGGCATCATTGTTCAATGAGTTACTTATTTAACAACATACACTAGTAAAATTTTCCTTATGAGTCTATATCTTGTTCACAAATGGAAAACAAAATATTTTATTATTTTGATATCGGCTCAAATCTTTTTTATTTAATTTTCAACTCTAATATTAAAATTTGTCCCTAAAATTTAAGTTTTATAGCCACATAATCACTTTCAAATAACTCTAAGCAACTTTCAAGTAGCACAATGCCTGGCACCTGGTAAGTTCTGTATTTCCATTGTTCTTTATGCTGACAATATTCTAAAGAATGTCATTTCCTTATTTGGAAGTGTCAATATTTTCTTAACGTATTCTTCTGAAGACATTATTTTTGAGCCTATAATTTCTCAATTGAATTTGAACATTTTTAACGATGTATTTCAGCAATTCCAGAGAAAAACATTTTAGAATTAAGTACTGGTTATTTTTAAGGATCTCTACAAATATTGGACATCAGGTACTTTTTACAAATTGTTGCTCTATTTCTTTACTTAAACACTCACTTTCTTCATCAGAGGAGCCAGAGACCAAGAAACAAACAGAAAATGAATATGGATATTTAGTTTATCCTTGTAAACTGACATTTAGTCTTTGTCTTAAAGTTACACATTTATTTAATTTTTTTTTTTTTTTTTTTTTTTTTTTTTTTTTTTTTTTGTGACAGGGTCTCACTCTGTTGCCCAGGCAGGAGTGCAGTGACACCATCTCACTTCATTGAAATCTCGACCTCCTGAGCTCAAGCAAACTTCCCACCTTAGCCTCTCTAGCAGTTGGGACCACAGGTGCACACACCATGCCCAGCTAATTTCTGTGTTTTTGCAGACAGGAGGTTTTGCCATGTTGCCCAGACTGATCTGAAAGTTCTGGACTCATGCCATCTGTCTGCCTCGACCTGTCAAAACGCTGGGATTATATATGTGAGCCACTGTACCCAGCCTATACACTTATTTTCTTCATCATTTTATTCTGTACATAATTGTAAAGATTATTTCATTGTCTTTTTTTTTTTTTTTTGATTGTATGGAATTTTGTTTGCAGAAGAAAGGAGTTAAACTGCTCTCCTGCAGTTCCTTTCACTCCCATTTCCATGAGGTCACTTTCATTGAGGCAGGAAATTTTCCCTGACCCCTTTGTGGGTGGGAACTAGAGAGCATGGGCACTAGGACTAGCCGGCCACTTCCATACCAGCAGGGGCAGACTCCACTCACTTAGTCCTGCTGAGTTCCACCCCTTGCAGGAGGGGGAGAACAGGTGAGCAGGTGCAGGAGCTAGGGCAAGTGCCTTTGGGCACTGGCAGGAGCGAAACTCTGTGAGGCCCTCTGGCAGCATCAAGGGGTTGCCAGTGACCCCTGAAACTCCAGAAAGAGAGTTACAGTCAGTTGTCTTTTAGCTTTGCCATCCATGGAAGGCTTATTTGTTAACAGGTCAGTGGAGGGTCAGCGTGACAGTTTTTTTGCACCGGCACCTGAGTTCTTGTCCAGCATCTGGGAGGAATAAGGTCCTATAAACAAACTGGAGATGGTAAATGTGGGTGGTTTTATTACCTATGAAAGTGGCTCTCAGTGGGAATGGGAGCTGGAAAGGAGATGGAAAAGGAAGATAATCTTCCGGAGTCCAACCATCCCTAGCTAGACTCCTCTCCAAAGCTACACCATCAAGCTGTCCCTTTGAAGTCAAGCTGTGCTTCTCTCCAAAGTCAAACCATAGTCTCCAATGTCCAGCTGCTTTTCCTCTTCTCCTCCTCTCCTCTGCTGGTGGAGCCTGGGGTTTGTATGGGCATAGGATGGATGGGGCAGAGTGGGCCATGGGTGGTTTTGGAAAAGGCAACAGTCGAGCAGGAAGACAGGAATGTATGTTCTCACTTTGGGTCATGGTTCCAGGCTTGAGGGTTAGGGCCCTCACCGGGGAGGCATATCTAACTGCCATTGCAATACGGATGATGACTGGTCTTAGCTACTTCCTGCTGACAGGGGTATTGTTTTGGGGAGAAAAGCAGTCAGAATTCTCCCAGAGGCCTATCTATGGGTCCCTGGTGAAAGGGAGTCATTGTCCAAGGGTCCAGTTGCCTGATTGTTTGGAATTTGATGGCCTCTGGGCTAGTAGAAACAATATTTACAAGGTTAAGTATGCATGGATCAAATATGTGTATTATACAAAGAGAGATAAAAGGAGAGAATCTAATGCCAAAGATTACAGAAATAGACGTGAAATATACTAATCATTCTGAAAACAACATTGTACCCCATTGTATAAAACACAACAAAGGTAAAGACAGCAAGCACAGGCAAGACTATAAAGAACATATTCATTAAAGGTTTATTATTAACACTTATCTTGTGTGACTTTTATCTTGAGGTCCCCGATCTCGTCACATTGGTACTTTGGGTGCTCTTCTGGGTTAACAGAGGTAACTCTGCCAGCTTTCCAGTTCTTTACTCAAGTATAATGAATCTAAGAATCTATTCCAGTGACCTATTTTAATAGACCGAAGTGGTCAGTTTCAGGAGATTCTCTAAAGTACTATCCGGTCCCAGGGCCTGTTTCTGCAGCATTCTCCTGATATCAGGGCCTGCCTGAGTAATACATTTATCCTTTAGGATTAGTTGTTGCTTGACTAAATCAGGAGATAGAGAGATGTGCTTTATCAAGGCCCCTCTTAGCCTTTCCAGGAAGTCAGTGGGATTCTCATCAGATCCCTGGTCTATCATGGATAGCTTGGTATAATTGAGAGGCTTAGATCTAGTGCTACATAAGCCCTCTGTTATGCACACCTGAAAGTGTCTCCTCTTCCAACTTCCAGGAAACAAAGAAGGCAGTTATTTTGTTTCATCTCCTTCCAGGCATTTCAGTCATTCACCTCATGGTAAATAAATAATGTTGTTTGCTAGGAGAAGACTCCTTATTTTTGAAATATTTTTAGAATTTTCCTGGTTTAGGAATGCTTAAGTTAAACAATCTTAGCCTCTATGGACTTACCGGACTCTAAAATACATCATTTATGCTGGAGTTTAAAGTGGAGATATTTTATAACCTATATGCTCCCTGCTGTGTGGGGTGCTCCAAGTTATCTAATTAGCAGCCTCATCTATGACTCTGTCCCCAGGAATAAATTCAGTAAGAGGAAAAATGACTTACAAAACCATGTTTGCTATCATAGACATCTTCTTGCTTTGCCTATTACTCTTCAGTGTTTATATCCTTGAAATTATCAGTAAAGCTTGACACTGGAAAAGAGCTCTGATTCATGAGTTTGGTTTGATAGTCTGATCTTTTGTTTTAGCTCAGTCTATTTATTTGTCTTTGCAGTACTCAATCATTCAGAGGACTAGCTTGCCAGTCTATTCTCCTTGAAAATTTGTCTATTTTTCCTTATTATTTTATCTTTTTATAAAAACAAATGATTTGTAAGCAACATTTTCTGAATGATTTATCTGTCTTCCTCCTCTTTTCTTTATCATTTATGCCAATAATTAGCTTCTGATACTTTTCCTCACCCTAATTTCTGTCCTCACTCTCAGAATTCATTTTTATATTATGTTAAAACTTATTAAAATAAACTTTTGGAATTGAAGGATCCCATAGTCCAAGAAATTCCAAAAGTTTAGAGATATCAACCCTGATATGAAATAAGAGGCCAAATATTTCAAAAGTGAACAAATACAAATAATAAAAAAAAAAGGTACTTTAAAATATGGTAGTTAAAAGTATGCATAACAGGCACAGTAAAAATATAGTGAGTTCTGGACTCAAGGCACTTACTGATTTAGAAAAATTGAGTAAGCAGATATAATCTTTTGAGTAGTCTAGTATTACACATCAGAGAACAGTTAGGAAGTCGTTCAGTGATGGAAATTCAGTTTGCTGCCTTTAGAAAGAACAATCTGAAATCCAACACCTGAGAAGCCATAGTATGAAACATGTGGTAAAGCTACAGGGGGAAAAAACAACAAATTTATAATTTGTAACTTTAAAAAGAACTATGTGGCCAGGTGCAGTGGCTAATGTCTGTAATCCCAGCACTTTGGGAGGCCAAGGCAGGCGGATTGCTTGAGCCCAGGGGTTTGAGACCAGCCTGGGCAACCTGGTGAAACTCCTTCTGTACCAAAAATACACACAAAAAAGTAGCCAAGCATGGTGCACGTGCCTGTAGTCCCAACTACTTGGGAGACTGAGGCTGGAAGATCATTTGAGCCTGGGAGTCAGAGGTTGCAGTAAGCTGAGATGGCTCCACCACACTGCAGCCTGGGTGGGAGAATGAGACACTGTCTCAAAACATACATACATACATATATACATAGAACATATGTTGTGTAGAAATATTAAATATTTTATCATAAATTTTATGTCTCAAGTATAGTTTCTAATAATAGTTTCTAAAGTCAATATATTATGTAAATAATGATGCAATACTGAAGCAAAATGAAAGTAACTGCATACTCAGAATTTGGTTAAATTGTTTACTTTCAAAATCTAAATGTCAGTGAATAGGTATTGTATTTCAAATCCAAATACCACACAAAACAGTAAGTATACTCATTATTTACTATTACTTTACCTATATATTTATTTGCTAATGTACTTAAATTAATAAAGTCCAATGTAACCTGCAACATTTATAAATTAATATTATGCTAAAATAAACAGAATTTTATCATCTTCCTCAAGGTATGATTGTAAAAATAAGAACATTAGGTTCATTATCAAGTGAGGAATAAATTTTTGGTGAAAAGTTGTCCAAAGGCCACACAAGTTTATTTTTCCTTTTTTTTAAATTAAAACTTTATTGCAAGGTAATATGAATTTAATAAAATTTTCTTATATTAGTGTACAATTCAGTGGTTTTAGAACTTTTATCATCCTTACAGGAAACTCTGAGCCCATCAATAGTTACTCCCTTTCCTCCTCTCCTGTCCATGACAACCATTAATCTTCTTTCTGTCTCTCCAGATTTGCCTACCATGGACATTTCATATAAATTTAATTATAAAATATGTATGTAACTCGCTGCTTACAGTTAGTATGACGATTTCAAGGTTTCTTCTTGTCATTACATGTATCAGTACTTTATTTGTGTTGTGAAATAATGTTCCATTGTATAGATACATTTTAACCTATTTATCAACTGATGGACATGTGGATTGCTTCCTCTTTGGGTTAATATAAATAATGCTGTTGTAAATTTTCATGTACAATTTCCAGCATGATCACACATTTTTAGTTCTCTTCACCCTTCCCTGGGAATAGAACTACTGTGTTATATGGTAACTCTATGATTAACAGTGCAAGTGTTTTCCAAAGTAACTGCAACATTTTATATTTCAGCAATGCATGAGGATTTCAATTTCTCCACTTGATGGACAACAGTTGCTATGGCCTGTCTTTTTTATTATAGCCATCTTAGTGGATGTAAAGTGGTATTTTATTGTGGCTTTAATCTGCAATTCCCTGATGACTAATTCTATTGGGCATCTTTTTGTGTACTTCTTTGTTTTAATATCTTCTTTGAAGAGGGAAGGCCCAGTCAAATCATTTGGTTATTTTTTAATTGGCGTATTTGTCTTGTTAATATTGAGTTATATTTTTTGACAGATTGTGAATAAAAGTTCCTTATAAGATACATGATTTGGAAATATTTTCTCCTCTGCTCTGTGTTGAAAGAGGTTTGTTGGTTTTAATATTATTCTGAAGACTTGTGAGGAGATCATTGCTAGCTAAACCAAATGTTTTTATCTGATTCTATCTTTCAATAATCTTTTCTCTCATTGATATTTTGATATTTTTGAAGAACTGCTTGTTTTATTTTTTAGTAACTGCAGTATTTTCGATAGTAAACTATAGCTTTTGTTTCAAATAAGGCATTTTCATGTATCTTTTTACATTCCATTATATAAAGTTTGTGATTACAGTGCAAAACGTTACCAGTATCAATTTTAATACTGCTATATTCATGTTCCACCTTCTCAGAAAGGCTTTGAACTAAATAAAAAATATTGAAGTAATATATTTGAATTGTTTAATGTTTTATTTCCCCTCTTGAGGATTATAAAAATATAGAAAAATTTATTAAACATATACATATTTCTTTAACACAAAAATTTGATATAGTATAAAGCTCTCTGAGTCTAGAGGAGTTTTGTTTGGTAAGCATTTTCAGTAAAAATGAAATAATTGAGTTGCTGGTCTTGGTGATAGAGTATAAATGATTTATTTGAGATCTTTGTAAAGTATGAAATAATCATGTAATACCCACTGATAGTGGTTCTTCCTGGGTTTTACTGTTTCCTTCAACTTTAGTCCTCTTCAACTAATTGGAGCCCTTTAAATTGGGAAATACAATAAATGCATTCAGACTGAGATGAATAGGGTTCAGTGGGAAAAATGGGAATGATGGAAAAGTCTTGGTAGGCTTAGTGGGAACTTCAGGGAGTAGGCTAGGAAGAGTGGAGTCAAGAAAAGAAAATTTGGGTGATTGGTAAATTAGCAAGAAGCATCATTCTCATGCTGCTGACATGAGGAGAAAATAATATTGCACTAAAAAACTTTACTTCAACATTAAAAAATAATAAATAAAAATAATAAAATAGCAAAAATGGTGTTAGAATTACTATACATAAAGTCATTTGTTATAATGGGGTAAGAATACAGTTCTTACAGCAATGTTGATATTAGTGTAATAAAAAAATTGTAAGTCCAAAATGATTGTCTAGGCAACGGATTTATTGATTTTATATCACTGTTGTTAAGAACCAGGTATTTTCTACCGTCTGCTTGAAGTTTCAGGAATTTTTCGTGTCCTCTGGCTTTGAAGATTAAATTGGAGATGACTAGGTATAGGACCAGGGTCAAGGAAATACACCGAGAATTTCATTTATGTTACCTAGTTTACCAGGAAAAATAAATACATTTGTATTTCTGGGTTATTCTGTTGCATCACAATTTAAAAATTTCTGTGTAAGACATTGGAGATATCCAAATCAAATTAGACACCACTATGATGAACCAAAGCTTTATATTCCCAGATTAGAAAACACTTTATAGTAAATTTTCAAAGAAAATGTCTGTAAAACTAGAGTAAAATGATGCATGAACATAGTGTTTCCACACATTTATGCCACTACACTCATACATGAAATGATGGTACAGAAAAGAACTTGTATTTTATGTAGGCCTCATTTAATAGGAAAATTCAAGAGCTACTTGTGATTATAAACTGGCTTTGCTCCAAAAGGGAAGATTAACTTCAACAACATAGGTAACTCTTCATTGATATTTTCAAGTGACCTAGGGTATGATCAACTCAGCAACGCTGATGCAAGTGTTATTAACAATTAGGAAAACAATGGTTCCAGCTTCTAGCATATAAAATATGTACACATGAATAAATTAATTTTATTCCTATGTATTACTGCTACTAGTAATGCATCTTAATGTTCTATTGTTGTTAGTTACAATATATTTTCATTCACCTTTTAGAAAGCCTAAAATACATTAATAAATGTCCCCTCATATCATCTGGAGCTTTTTTTACCAGTTGGAGAAAATAGGTATACAATTATGTTAAACAATTTGATATATATGGCTAAAAAGAGGATTTGATTGTTCTGGTTTGTATCAAATTGCTACAAAGTAAGTAAGTGTAATTTGGAGAAGTCAAATAATTTGTCAATACTTTATGAGGTATTAATCTCAGCCACTAATTACCATATGTATTAGCTTCCAACTTTATTAATAATCCCTCACATCTATACACATTTCAACTAAACAAAAACCGAATGATGGACAAATAATTCACCACTTACTCATTCTACTTGGTCCATTCTACGTTCCTTCTGTTCATGACTGGCACCGTCATTTATCCAATTCTCAGTCTGAAAATGGGGGGATCATTCCCGACTCTCCTTAGGTGTTTCATCCCTTATAAGATATGGCCCAGTTCTTACAAGTTCACTTTTTTGGTAATTCTAGAATCTTTCCGCTTATATCCTCCTCCACTAACATGATTTTAATCAGATTTATCCTCATCATTTTTTAGATTACTATTATCAATTAACAGACACACTGGTATCCATACTTCCTTGCTACAATTTCCAATGTGTAGCCTAAATTAATTTTCAAAATGTAAATCTGATATTGTCACCAATTCATTTTTATCAATGGTTTATGTTTTGTGTACATATACACACCTACATTTATATACACATATGTACATGTATATTTTGTCTGAATTTTTTAATCTGACTCTTAGTGCCCATTATACTCTTTCCTTTGTCTTTCTTGACACTTTCATTTATGTGTGCTTCTTTCAATTCCTGCAAAATGTCAGGATACCTCTGCCACTGCATATCATTGTGTTCATCTGCCTGGAACACGTTTCCTCTTCTGCATTTGTTTAAATCTCTCAACTTCAAACGTCACTTTTTCCAAAAAGGTTTTATCTGCACCCACTACTGAGACTAACACTATGTATATACCCAAATAGATCACTTATTAGAGCTATAGGTTTACATTGAACTGTGCAATTTTCTCTGCATTCTTTCCTAAAAAGAAAGCAGAGAACATGCCCATTTTGTTCACCATAACGATTAGCTCCTACTGCAAGAGTTGGCATGTGTTAAAGATTCAAATACTTTTTAAATGAATGTGTGCATTTGATCTTGAGTGACTAAATAATCTACTACTATTAATGTCTGTTTTTTAATGTGGTTTCTTATCACACAAACATTTAATAAATTTCCAATTTTGTGGACTTGTAATTTTCTTTTCCTTGCAATTTGAAATGACATACAATACACAATTTATCAGTTTCTTTTTACACACTATTTTTTGAATAAAATAAAAAAAATTCAATTTTTAGACTTAACCCTGAAATCATATGTAATAACTGGGATATTTGAATATTTTTTCATAACACATCAAGACTCTTAGTTGTAAACATGAATATTTAGCCTTTTTTTCCTTAGGATTAGTGCCATTGTAAAGAAGCTTCAGAACATTCCTAATTACTAATTTCCTCATTAAAAATCTATGTAGACAGAAAAATCATTGCAATGTGAGAGAACTAATAAGAATCTGTTTTAACCTTCCTTATCATGGGAACGAGATATCAAAAATGTAAATCACAGCCTAGTCTCTGACAGTAAGTACTAAATTGGAATATGTCAAATCCTTTGAAATATTTTTACTGCTTAGTTTCTCCTTCTGTTCCTCATTGGTACCAAATAAAGCACACAGAGGGAACACAATTGAGAAACCAATTGCCAGTGTTAGATAATTAGCTCCATTATTCCCAAATTTAAATATTAAATTTTAATATATCCATTACAAAATTGTAGAATTATAAGACTAACAAATTGATGCTCATATAGTGTCTAACTGATAGCTACAATTAAAATTTTCAGAAATAATCCAAGACCCTTGGAAAGATACTATGTGCTTTGATTTTGAAGATTTTGCTTATCACTAATATATTTTAGATAATTTAAGAGAAATTATCTATAATAAATTATTTTAAAAATTGTCTACATATAAACTCTTATTTCATGGAAAACTCTACTTAAATAATTTTACACTGAATTATTTAATCAAAGAATTAATCAGTTTGAAATAAAATACAGTACAAATAAAAAATAAACACTTTTACAAAAATATACCAAAAGTATTTCTTTAAAATCTAAATAAGAACATTGTATTCTGCTATTGGGTAATTTTGTTTCAAATAACATATTTGAAAATTACTTTTCAGTATATCATTGCTTTTTTAGTTCCTTGTCTTCTCTATGTATCTTGATCTTTCTTCCTGAACATTAAGGAGATGGACTTTGCTGCCTGTGTAGTAACTTCAGACCTTACCTCTTCCTTTTATTAGCTGAGTGACCCTAGGTAATTTGTTTAACCTCTCTGTTGTTGATTGGTATAATCAAGGGACAAATAGTAGTACCTATGAGTAGGCCATTAATAGGTTTAAATAAGTTAGCACCAGTAAGTTATTTCATTTTTGCTGAATAAAACAGAATATGTAATAAATAGATAGAAGATATATAATTATATATGATATAAAATGTATATCATATATAATATATACTACATATTATATACTACATATTATAGAACAGAAATTATATCAATATGTCACATATGTATGTATATATCATATATGATATATCATATCAAATATATCATATATGTCATATAGATATGTCATATATGATATATGATATAATTTATATTATATAATATGCAGTATAATAAATCATATATGATAATTTATGTTATATATAATATATGTAGTATATATTCTATAATATATAATTATATATTATTGTTTATTATTTTATATAACATATAATTACACAAAATAATATAATATATAATATATAACATATATATTCTATATAATTATATAACATATAATTATATAGATATATATTATATAATATATATGATGTAATAAATTATATATTATATGATTTAATATTATAATATATAATAGTTATATATAATATAATGTTACATATAACATTATATTATATATAAATACATATATCATATAATTAACATATACAAAAATTATGATAATATGTAAATATACTTTAAATTTATAATATATTTATAACATAAATATAGTTCTTATATATAATAAATATATAATATGTAATATTGCATATTGATAATATATAAAATTATATTATACAATTGTATATTATATATTATATGTATAATATATTTGTATAATTATATGGTTTTGATTTCTTAGTTGAAATGTCTTTTACATTCTAGAGATTATTATGTTTAAAGGTGAATAGCTAAAGCAAGTTAATAGATCAAATAGCTCAATTAAAATTATATACATAATTATATATAATTATATATAATTGGATAAGATATAAAAGGTATATCATTATATATATAATTTTATAGCTTCTATCTATTTATTATATAATAGTAACTTTGCAAAATCTTTTTAACCTAAGTTAAACTGTTGATCAGTGTTGGATGCTCATTCTTCATTAGGCATAAAATAATTCATAAATGACCAAATGGTATCATTAAAGTCTTATAAAATGTGAATCAACTATGGCTTTAATATAAAAATACATTGAACATTTAGTTCTAAATGCCAGTCTCATGAAAGCCAGTCATTCACTTTTGCAGTGAATATGACTAAGATATAGGATTTGGCAATAAGTAGGAAAGGCACAGTGAAGTGGTTCACAGTGCTATCTCTAGAGTTTTGTGGCTTTGGCTTAGGCTGAGCTATCCATTTCTGTTACTTACTGCTTGTATGCTCTTAGCTTTAGTTCTCTCAACTACGAACCTTGAACAGAGTTCACCCTAAGTCATTCATTGTTATTAAGAAAGTATGTTCTAATAATAAGCACAAACTAAAGGATCACTATTGCTCTATTAATGGTGAAAACCACAAGGAACCAAGCATCAGCAGATTAGACTACCAAAATATAATAGTTTTGATTTCTTAGTTGAAACATCTTTTAAGTTCTAGAGATTACTATGTTTAAAGATGAATAACTAAAGCAAGTTAATAGATCAAATAACTCAATTAAAAATTGATTTTTATAATATGTTTATTTTAATTAAGTAATTATAAAATTTCTACTTTGAGTACATATCTTTACATACAATAGATATGTGAAAAATAATTCTTTGTTAAGATACCTCATTTTCTAATTTGGTAGATTTATATAAGATAATTTAATATCTTTAGGATTTTGAAAGGAAGATATAAAGCAGGTCTATTAGTACTATGTTATTCATTCCATGAATTTGATCCATCTGTCATACATTTGATAATAAGTAAATTAGAGAAATTACATGCTGAATGACAATAAATTACTCAAAATGGCATCAATACATTGACTTCTAATTCTTCTAATTACAATACATTCTTCTAATATGGGCAAATAGTTGATTGGGTTTTGTGAATTTAGGAGTTATTTATATTAGCATTGCTGTCCCTTAGAATTTGTAGGAAATATTCTTTAGTTGTGAAGAAACACTGACATTAACTTTGTTAATCTAAAAATAATTTTATTATTATGAATAGTAAGATTAACATTGTGCTGGCCACTGCTTTAAGTCAAGTACCTACATCCTAGATATAGTAAGGCATTAGCACGAAGGAAACACGCATATACTGCCACTCATGAACTACTATGCATGCTGCTATAAATGTGATCATTTGGTCCTATTACTTAACAGAAAGATCTAGAGAATCACAACTTTGCAATAAACCTACACAACCTATTCCAATGCCATCTTGCTTCTGAGGTTTTCTACCTATTTTTATTTAAGGACATTTATCATCAGAATAATGAGAAATTACTACATCCAGACTTCATAGTAAGAAGTAATTTTCATAAAATGTGGCACTATTTGTCATAGCATTCCTCTGAAGTCAACATCATTACAAAGTAGATGGAAAAACTAAAGAGGTTAATTGTCTAATGACACATGCAGTCATTAGCTGACGAGGAAAGGACTGCGATCACCCAGCTTACTGGTTCCCGTGGCCAATAAAATAAGAAACGAGAAGCACTGAGTGCTTTCTCTTTTGACATATCGATTGCAAGTAATTAGAACTAATTAGCACTATTCTTCTACTTTCCAAGAACTTAAGACACTTTTGAAAGCCTTGTCATTTGGAATATTATTTAGTATTTGGTGCTATTTAAACCTTTCAGACACTGCAGGACAAAATTTTCGCTGCAAATTACTCTTTCTGTTCTTGCAGTTACCAATAAGCTAAAGATATGAGGGAAAATAATAGAATCAATTCAAAGTATCCCTTTCTAATATTTACCCAACGACCCTCTATCTTCCAGTGCACAGTTCTGATAAAGGACAGATTAGCATGCATGCTTTATGTCTCAAGCTTGTTGGAAGTTTTTTATTTACACACAAACCCAAAAGGTAGTGCCAAATGATAGATTTGTCAATGAAAGGACTTAGGGTGAAGAGCAGTGTACCAGTCAGTT
The DNA here is from genome assembly GCF_007565055.1 of Rhinopithecus roxellana. Classification (NCBI taxonomy): domain Eukaryota; kingdom Metazoa; phylum Chordata; class Mammalia; order Primates; family Cercopithecidae; genus Rhinopithecus; species Rhinopithecus roxellana. The sequence goes on along the minus strand of NC_044566.1, from coordinate 15,727,420 downwards.
CACCTACCCTGCTACACTGAAAATAAGAGAAAACTATTAAGCCAACTAGACTTACCTAGATTCACATACCACATGGTAGATTAAGAAAAGCAAAAAGTACAAGAAAGGAGAAAAATCAGGTGAGGATAAATTGCTCATTTAAAATGGAGTGGGGAGCCTAGGCTATTTTAATCGTGATGTGGAATACCAATAGGAATCTGTAAGACCACTAGGAATCTCTAAGACCACCCTTAGGCTCAATGAATTGTCTAAAAGCATAGAATTTTAAAAAGCTGTTGTCTTTATGGTTATAGTTTATCAAATTAAAAGAATACACATATTATTAATAAAGTGAGTGGTATATGGAGTAAAGTCCAGGAGAAACCAGGTGCAAGCTTCTGAGTGTCCTCCTCTAAGGGTATCACACAGAGAAGCCTCAATTTTCCCAGCGGCTATATGTGACACATTGTATGAAGGTGTGTCAACAAGGTAAGCATTTGTGACTTTCATTTGAGCCTTGGCGTCCAGGGTTGTGCGTTTTTCTTACATGTGTGAGGAAGGAGAGTTAGTCCTCTAGGCATGCAGCGCCTACGTGACTCAGAATCTAGCCAGAATCAGTTACCCAGAATCTAGCCACCCAGAAATAAAACAAGTATTTGTGGTAAAATACATTATTAGCATAATTGTTCTCATGAACCTGATACTCCATGGCCCAAGCCTCAGGCATACAAAAACACTCTACTCAGGCAGAAAAACCCAAGGGCTCACATCTAATCTTTCAGGAGATAGCCAAGGGCGAGGTCGGAAGAAAGATCTCACTTACAGAATGTGCAGGGTTTGAGCAACCCAAGCCTGCTAAGTTAACATTTTGTTGTACTGCTTCCCTAGAGAGAACTACACATACTTAAAAGACTAGGAACCTGTATTTATATCTGTTTTATTGCCTTTCATCTCAACGAAAATTTCTAATGAAACCAAAGTTGAAAGACGTTTTAGACTTAAAAGACTATAAATACATAATGTTGCTGTAAGAAGAGAGAGAGAGGGAGGGGGAGAGGGAGAGAGAGAGAGAGAGAGGGAGAGGGAGAGGGAGAGGGAGAGGGGGAGGGGGAGGGGGGGGAGGGGGAGGGGGAGAGGGAGAGGGAGAGGGAGAGGGAGAGGGAGAGGGAGAGGGAGAGGGAGAGAGAGATGTCTGGACACTAAGATAAACTCTATGGACACATACCAGCATAGCAGCATGTAGCAGTTCCCCACATGGAATGGCAAAAAGAAAAAAAAATACAAAACAAAACAAAAAAACCCTCTCTTAATGAACATGAACCTTCTTAGTTGTCCTTAGGTTATTGAAGAAGAAAACAGGCAACTCGAAGAAAGCTAGTTCTGAAATGTTATTTTTTATTATATCCAGACTTGACTAAATTTAAAAAAATGGTTTAATCAGTTTCTGACTCAAATACCAGCTCCCACACTCTGTGGCTGGGAAAGCAGGAAAAGATAGTTAGAAAAGACCTGATGTAGGTATCAAATTTTCTTTTAAAAAATTATAATCAGCTATTCTATTTTGTCAACTTTTAATTGTGATAAAATACATATGACATTAAATTTACCGTATTAACTATATTTAAGTGTACATTTCCTTAGTATCAGGTACAATTACACTGCTATGCAAACATTGCCACAGGTCATCGCTAGACTTTTCATGTTGCAGAGTGAAACTCTGTACTGGTTAAACAACTACCAATGCCCCCTTCATCCCAGCCCCTGGCAACCATTCTACTTTCTATCTCTGTAAGTTTTGACTTCTCTAAGTCCCTCAAATAAGTAGAATTACACAGTATCTCTTTTGTTGTGATTTATTTTATTTAGCATAATGTCCGTCAGAGTCAGCCACACTGCAGCGTACACCACAGTTTCTTTCCTTTTTAAGGTTCTATTGTATATCTATACCACATTTTGCTATTCATTCATTCATCAGTGAACACTTGGGTTGCTTCTACATTTTAGCTTTGTGAATGATGCTGCTTCTAACATGTATGTATAGATACCCACCTCTTCAAGACCTTGGTTTTAATTATTTGGGGTGTATACCCAGAATGAAATTGCTAGATCATAGGGCAATTCCATTTATAAATTGTTGAGGAACTGCCATACCGTTTTCCACAATAGCTATAATATTTTGCTTTACACTCACTGTGCACAAGGGTTCCAATTTCTCTGTATCATCATTGACACTTGTTATTTTATTTGCTTTGATAGTAGCCATCTTAATGAATGTGAGACTGATTCTCAGTGTGGTTTTTATTCGTATTTCCATAATGATTACTGATGATGAGTATTTTTTTTCATATACCCTTTGGCCTTTTGTATAGTCTTCTTTAGAGAAATACTTATATAGATTCTTTGCTCATTTGGGTTGTTTGGTTGGTTTGTTGTTGAGTTTTGAGTTTTAGGACTTCTCTGTATTTTTGGAAATCAATTCCTTATATTAATGTTTTGTAATATATGGTTTGCAAATATTTCTAATATTTTGAGGGATGCTTTTTTACTCAATTGATAGAATCTTTTTGCACAATTGTTTAATTTTCATGAATCCCGATTTATTTTTCCTACTGTTACCTGTGGTTTTAGTGTCAAATCCAAGAAATTTCCAAATTCAATGTTTTAAGGTATTTCCCTAATAATAGGTATTATAATAGTTCTTATAATTAGGTATTTGATTCATTTGAGCGAATTTTGTATATGATGTTTTGTAAAGGTTCGACTGCGTTATTTTGCCTATGGATATCCAGTTTTCCCAGTATCATCCGTTGAAGATTGTCCTTTCCCCATTGAATGGTCTTGGCACCCTTGTCAAAGATAATTTGTTCGTAAGTGTGAGAGTTTATTTCTGGGTTTTCTATTGTTCTATTTTATTCTGTTTTTCCATATGCCCATCTTTCTGACAGGACTACAGAGTTTTGATAACTATTGCTATGTAGTAAGTTTTGAAATCATGAAATGTTAATTCTCTAAATTTGTTCTTTTTTCAGGATTTTTTGTACTATGAGAGGCCTTTTGATATTTCATATGAACTGTAAAATAAATTTTTCTAATTATTTAAGAAAAGTCACTGGAATTTTCATGGTAATCGCATTGAATCCATATATAGCTTTGGGCAGTATAAACATCTTAATAGTAATAAGAGTTTCAATCCATAAACATGGGATAACTTTCCATTTATGTTTTACTTAATTTATTTTAGCCTCATTGTGTAATTTTCATTGCATAGAGCTTTCATATCCTGGTTTAATTTCTAAGTGTTTCACTCTTTCTGATGCTATTTTAAGTACGATTATTGTTTTCGTAATTTCCTTGTCAGAGTGTTTGTTGTTCGTGTACCCTGCTCTTGTGTATCCTGCTACTGTGTGCCCTGCTACTTTGCTGAATTGATTTATTAGGACTAGACTAAATTATTTGTGAAATCTTTAGTTTTCTATCGATATGGTCATATTATATGGTAACAGAGGTAATTTTGTGTCTTCCCTTATAATTTTGCATGCCTTTTATTTTATTTTATTTTTTCCTGCTTAATTGTCCTGGCTAGATTTTGCAGTGCTAGGTTAAGTAGAACTATTAAAAGCAGGTACCCTTCTTTGCATTGTTCCTGATTTAGATAAAAAGCTTTTTCTCTTACCATTGATTATAAGGTTTGCTGTGGAGTTTTAATAATTGCTTCTTATTATGTTGAACTAGTTTTTCTCCATTCCTAATTCATCGAGTTTTGTTTTGTTTTGTTTTGTTTTGTTTTGGTTTGTTTTGTTTTGGTTTTAACCATGAGAGGATGTTTAATCTTGTCAAATGACTTTTCTTCATCAATTGGGAGAATTATACAGTTTTTGTCCTTCATTCCTTTAACATAATGTATTACATCGGTCAATTTTCATGTTGAAACATTCTCCAATTTAAGAAATAAATCCCACTTTGTCATTTTTAGAATTATTTTAATATGCTGTTGAATTCAGTTAACTAGGATTTTGTTGATAATTTTTTCACCAATGTTTACAAGAAAATAGCTTACAACATACCATAACATATCAAAACTTATGAGTCACAAGAAAGTTAGTTTTATTTTTCTATAGTGTCTGTCTCTGGCTTTGGTATCAGGTAATGCTAGCCTTATAAAATTAGTGAGGGCCTCCTCTTGTTCAAGTTTTAAAAAAAGATTTGGAAAAAGGCTGGTGTTCGTTCTTTAAATTATTGGTAGAATTCAACATTGAAGTTATCATGTTCAGGGTTTATATTGGTAGAGATTTGACTACTAATTTAATCACCTTACTTGTTACAGGCCTATTTAGATTTTCCATTTTTTTGTGATTCAAGACTTGCAGGTTTTCTGTTTCTAATAATTTGTCTGTTTCATCTAAATTATACAATTTGTAGGTATACAAATTTGTAGGTGTTCACAGTACTCTCTTAAAATCATTTTTATTTCTTTAGAATTGATAATAATGTCATTGCATTTGTGATTTGGGTAATTTACATCTTTTCACTTTTTTATTAGTCTATTTAGTTAAAAGTTTATTGATTTTATCTTTTCAAAAATCTAACATGTAGTTTCATTGATTTTCTCTACTGCTTTTCTATTACCTATTTCATTTATTTATGCTCTAATGTTATCATTTCCTCCCTTATGCTACTTTTGAGTTTAGTTTGTTCTTCCTTTTCTTATTCCTTAAGTTTTAAAGTTAGGTTGTTAATTTGATATATTTATTGGTTTTTAGCATAAGCATTTATTGATCTGAACTTTCACCTACAAACTGCTTCCTGATAACTCTTAAATTTGTGTGTGTTATTTTCCTTTTCATTTGTCTCTAGTTAATTTTTAAAATTTCCTTTGTGACTTTTTCTAAGAGTGTATTGCTTAATTTCCACAAAGTTTTCCTTCTGTTACTGATTTTGAACTTCATCCTGGTGCTGAAACACTTTGTATAATATAAATCTTTTAAAACTTTTGTGAGTCTTAAATTGTGGTCTAGTATATTGGGTACACTGGAAAATGTTCTATGTATATTTGATAAATACAGTTTGTTTTATTTATGCATTATTTTCTTGACTTTTCCCAAGTCTATCTTTAGCTCTTTGAACACTTTAAAGACAGTTGTCTAACAGATCTTCCATCAGTTCTTTTCTTTTTTTTTTTTTTACTTTAAGTTCTAGGATACATGTGTAGAGTGTGCAGTTTTGTTACATAGGTATACATGTGCCATGGTGGTTGTCTGCAGCCATCAACCCGTCATCTACACTACATATTTCTCCTAATGCTATCCCTCCCCTAGCCCCCCACCCCCGACAGGCCCGGTGTGTGATGTTCCCCTCCTTGTGTCCATGTGTTCTCATTGTTCAAATCCCAGTTAGGAGTGAGAACAAGCAGCGTTTGATTTTCTGTTCTTGTCTTAGTTTGCTGAGAATGATGGTTTCCAGCTTCATTCATGTCCCTGCAATGGACATGAACTCATCCTTTTTTATGGCTGCATAGTGTTCCATGGTGTATATATGCCACATTTTCTTTGTCCAGTATATCACAGATGGGCATTTGGGTTGGTTCAAGTATTTGCTATTGTGAACAGTGCTGCAATAAACACGTGTACATGTGTCTTTATAGTAGAATGACTTATAATCCTTTGGGTATATACCCAGTAATGGGATTGCTAGGTCAAATTTCTGGTTCTAGATCCTTAAGGAATCACCACACTATCTTCCACCATGGTTGAACTAATTTACACTCCCACCAACAGTGTAAAAGTGTTCCTATTTCTCCACATTCTCTCCAGCAACTGTTTTTTCCTTACTTTTTAATGATTGCCATTCTAACTGGTGTGAGATGGTATCTCATTGTGGTTTTGATTTGCATTTCTCTAATGATCAGTGATGGTGAGCTTTTATTCGTATGTTTGTTGGCCACGTAGACAGATTCACAGCTGAATTCTACCAGAGATATAAAGACGAGTTAGTACCATTCCTTCTGAAATTATTCCAAACAATAGAAAAATAAAGATTCCTCTCTAACTCATTTTATGGTGCCAGCACCATCATGATACCAAAACTTGACAGAGACACAACAACAAACAAAGAAAATTTTGGGCCAATAATTCAATGAATATCGATGTAAAAATCCTCAACAAAATATTGGCAAGCTGAATTCAGCAGCACATCAAAAAGCTTATCCACCGTTCTCAAGTCAGCCTCATCCCTGGGATGCAAGGCTGATTCTACATACTCAAATCAATAAACATAATCCATCACATAAGCAGAACCAATGACAAAAAACACAAGATTATCTCAATAGATGCAGAAAAGATCTTTGATAAAATTCAACACTCCTTCATGCTAAAAACTCTCAATAAACTAGGTAACTGATGGAAGATATCTCAATATAATAAGAGTTATTTATCACAAACCCACAATCAGTATCACACTGAATGGGCTGCAGCTGGAAGCATTCCCTTTAAAACTAGCACAAGACAAAGATGACCTCTCTCACCACTCCTATTCAACGTAGTATTGGAAGTTCTGGCCAGGGCAATCAGGTAAGAGAAAGAAATAAAGGGTATTCAAATAGAAGAGAGAAAGTCAAATTGTCTCTGTTTGCAGATGACATGATTGCATATTTTAAAAACTCCATTGTCTCAGCCTGAAATATCCTTAAGCTGATAAGCAACTTCAGCAAAGTCTCAGTGTACAAAATCAATGTGCAAAAATCACAAGCATTCCTATACATCAATAATAGACAAACAGAGAGCCAAATCATGAGTGAACTCCCATTCACAATTGCTACAAAGCAAATAAAACACCTAGGAATACAACTTACAAGGGATGTGAAGGACCTCTTCAAGGAGAACCACAAACCACTGCTCAAGGAAATAAGAGAGGACACAAACAAATGGAAAAACATTCCATGCTCATGGATAGGAAGAATAAATATCATGAAAACAGCCATACTGCCCAAAGCAATTTATAGATTCAATGCTATCCCCATAAAGCTACCAATGACTTTCTTCTCAGAATTGGAAAAAACTACTTTAAATTTCATAAGAAACTAAAAAAGAGCCCATATAGCCAAGAGAATCCTAAGCAAAAACAAAACAAAAACAACAAAAGAAAAACAAACAAACAAAAAAAACAAAGTTGGAGGCATCATGCTTTCTGACTTCAAACTATACTATAAGGCTACAGTAATCAAAACAGCATGGTAGTTATACCAAAACAGATATATAGATCAATGGAACCGATCAGAGGGCTCAGAAATAATGCCACACATCTACAACCATCTGATCTTTGACAAAAACAAGCAAAGGGGAAAGGATTCCCTATTTAATAAATAGTGTTGGGAAAACTGTCTATCCATATGCAGAAAACTGAAACTGAATCCCTTCCTTACACCTTACACAAAAATTAACTCAAGATGGATTAAAGACTTAAACGTAAGACCTAAAACCATAAAAACCCTACAAGAAACCCTAGACAATACCATTTAGGACATAGGCATGGGCAAAGACTTCATGACTAAAACACCAAAAGCAATGGCAACAAAGGCCAAAATTGACAAATGGGATCTAATTAAATAAAGAGATTCTGCACAGCAAAAGAAAATATCATCAGAGTGAATAGGCAACCTACAGAATGGGAGAAAAATTTTGCAATCTATCCATCTGACAAGGGACTAATATCAAGAATCTACAAAGAACTTAAACAAATTTACAAGAAAGAAAACAACCCCATCAAAAAGCAGGCAAACAATATGAACAGACACTATCAGGTCTTTTTATGAAAAATTTCTGTTGGTTTATCGATTTCCTTTAAATGAGCGATATGTTCCTTTATTTGTATGCCTAATGCCTTGTTAAATTTTGGTTGAAAAATGGACGTTTGAATCCAGTAGTGTGGTAACTCTAGAATTCAGATCATTCCTTTTCCCAGATATTGCTAATTGCTAGTTTTATATGTGTGTATGTGTGTAAAAAACATACTTTATTATATATGTGTCATCTATTATGTATTTACTTTTATCATTACACCAGTATTATGTATTATTATTTATTTCTTTAAATATATAATTGTTGTAGGCTCTCTCTGTGTCCAAAATCATCCTGAGGTTCTGAGGTTTAAACTTCAGGTCTTCTTAGGTCTTTTATAAGCCTGTTCCTTTCTTGGGCATCTGTTGTGACTTTCTAATTTCCTTGATATATGTGAATGCTTTTGAATTTCATACTTGTAATGTCTGGCTCTGAGAAGGGAAAAACAACAACAACAAAATGCAGTAAGAAAAACAGTTACTGGTTCTTTAAATGCCCTAGAGTTGGCTTCAGATAGAGGAGTGAACTTACAATAGCAAGCTGCCTCTGTGTCTCCAGCTTAAAAGCAGCAATCTGCTGTGATCAGAACACAGAAAATTGCTGATATGTGGAGAACGGGGTCCTTATCCTCTTGGTTCCCCCAACCTTCTGCAAGGTCAAGGTCACCTGCCATGAGACTGAGGAGGGTGGGGGGCAGGAAATATCTATCTGCTGCCCAATTCAGAGCTAAATTAACCAAAAATTAATTGCAATTTATGTCCAAGCCTTCCTCCCGACGTTGCAAGTTTCCAATAGAGTCCAGAGGAGTTCCAAAATAGTTAAATCAAACAGATCTGATCTTTCCAGTGAGGTTGTCTAGGTGAAGAAAGTATTTCTGGTTCTTCCTACTCTGCAATGTTCCCAGTATCCTGTATCCAATTATTTTTTTGAGGCTTCTCACTTCTTACAGATTTGACTCTTCCTGTTACATGGTATTTGTTTCTTAGCATGGTAACACCTTTTAAAAAAGACAAATGTGTATGAAGAAGGTTCCATTTCACAGTTAATTTTTCTTTTTTATATTTATAACTATTTTTTAAAATATTCTCTTAAGACGGTAGAAAGACTGCTATGCCATTTGAAGTTATTGAAGATAAACATATTAGAGTGACAAACAGTGGCATACCACAGTGAAGTTGCCATACAGAAAGTCAAAAGTCAAAATTAATAGACATAGAGAAAGATAGTTATAACCAGCTTTAGATATATTGAAAAAAAGAAGAGACCAAAATCAAATAGCTGAGAACAGAGTTTTTGCTCTTGCTGTTGAAAATGCTATCATCTTCACACAAACATTCAATTAACAGCATGCTAACAGCAGTTGAGGGGTATCTAAGTCTGAAAATAGAAACTGGAATTGTACGTGTTCAGTTTAATCCTGCGGAGCTTAAAAATAATCAAAGATAATATAGTTAACAGGAAAATTAAAAATGCAAACAGGGTTCACTCTCTTACATTGAATTATTTTCAAGTAATTTTTCTCCTTGAGGATTTTTTAAAAATTAGACGTTATTTTTTACATCACCTTTAAGTTCAAAGCAAAACTGAGTGACAGGTACAGAGATATCCCATATACCCACTGCCTCCACACATATACAGCCTTACCCAATACAGACATCCCCCATAGAGGGGTACATTTGTTACAACTAATGAATGTACCTGGACACATCATCAACCAAAGTCCATAGTTTGCATTAGAGTTCAGTCTTGGTGTTGAACAGTCTGTGGGTTTGGATAAATATATAATAGCATGTTTTCACCCTTATAGTATCATACAGATCATTTTCATTGCCCTATAAATCCTCTGTGCTCTGCCTATTTATTCATCCTCTTCCAAAACTCTTTGTACCACCAATCTTTTCACAGTCTCCATAGTTTTGCCTTTGTTTGGAATGTCATGTAGGTGGAATCATACAGTATGTAACCTTTTCAGGTTGGCTTCTTTCACTTAGTAACATCTATTTAAGTTTTCTCTATTTCTTTTCATGGCTTCCTAGCTCATTTCTGCTGAAGGTCGAAAAATATTTCATTGTCTGGATGTACCACAGTTTATTTGTCTATTTACCTACTGAAGGACAACTTGGTTGCTTTCAAATTTGGGCAATTTTGAATAAAGTTGCTATAAACATCTGTGTGCAAATTTTCTTAAGGACACACGTTTTCAAGTCATTTGGGTAAAATACTAAGTATGATTGTGGATCATATGGTAGGAATTTGTTTAGTTTTGTAAGAAACTGCCAAACTGTCTTCCAAATGGCTATATCATTTTACATTTCCACCTGCAAAGAATGAGAGTTCCTGTTGCTCTGCATCTTCGCCAGCCTTTGGTGTTGTCAGTGTTCTCTATTTTGGCCATTGTAACAGGTGTGTGGTTGTATCTCATTGTTATTTTCTTTGGGACTTTTTAATAAACCTGAATAGTCGTTTTGACATATGAAAAAGAAAGAAATAATGTAAGAGAAAAGAAGATGTTAATTATTCCATGACAAATGGTAAACATAATTAACAGTTAGTTGTCTTCAAGCATGGAGACAATAGTCAACAGGTAAAATTATTATTATTGTTGTTGTTGTTGTTGTTGTTTATTGAGACGGAGTCTCGCTCTGTCGCCCAGACTGGAGTGCAGTGGCTGGATCTCAGCTCACTGCAAGCTCCGCCTCCCGGGTTTACACCATTCTCCTGCCTGAGCCTCCCGAGTAGCTGGGACTACAGGCACCCGCCACCTCGCCCGGCTAGTTTTTTGTAATTTTTTTTAGTAGAGACGGGGTTTCACCGTGTTAGCCAGGATGGTCTCGATCTCCTGATCTCGTGATTCGCCCGTCTTGGCCTCCCAAAGTGCTGGGATTACAGGCTTGAGCCACCGCACCCGGCCAACAGGTAAAATTATACATTTTATCTCAAAGTTGAATTATCCTTTTTAATGTACCTTAAAAGTCATTTTCACATATAAAGTAGAATTAGATAATTTAATTGAAAAGGCAAAACATGGAATTTTAAAGAAGAATCCTTCTAGTGTGTCACATATATGACATTACCTTTTAATTAAAATTTTATATACATTCTCGTATTGGATCATTTGAACTACAGGAAGTATAAATTTTAGAAACTGATAGAACTATGTTAAAGTCTTACTTCTATCACTTGTATGTGTAGCATTGGGCAGTTACTTAGGTTCTAAGCTTCTATCCTATTTCTGATAAACAGGATAAAATAATATTCAAGGTTGCTAAAAGGATGAGAAGAGATAATCTATAAAAAGTTTTTATTGAAGTATCAAACCTATTTAAGTTTTCTCTGTTTCTTTTCTTCAGAAATTTATTTTCTAAAAATAAATTTTACAAACTGATAGAACTATGTTAGTCTTATTTCTATCACTTATGTGTGTAGCATTGGGCAATGATTTAGGTTGTAAACTTCTATCCTATTTCTGATAAACGGGATAAAATAATATTCAAGGTTGATAAAAATATGGAAAGAGATAATCTATATAAAGTTTTTATTGATGTACCCAGCTTATAGGATGTCCTTAAAAATGGTAAATGAGATAGAACACATTTACTGAACACTTTCAACTAAGCCTTATTCTAAGTATCTTATAGAATTAACTAAATTATCATCATAATCTAGAGTTTCTGACACTTCACTTCTTCCTGAATGTACATTTAGTAAAAAAAAAACTCATCAACTCTTACATATACATGTGTTTCACATATGTCAGCCATATACTCAATCATTTAATTATAATTTAGCAAAGAGGTAGTCACAGGTTCTGGAGCTAGGTTGCCTCAGTTCATATTCCAGGAATGCTGCTTATTCAATGAAGAAGCTCAAGTAACTTACTTAACCTCTTCTGGTCTCACAAATTATATGTAATAGAGTTATGAGTTAATACAGTCACAGTTCCTGTGGCACTGTAGGTGCTCACTAAATGGCTTTGACTTATATAAGTATTATTCCCTATAGATACTGGGGCATGAGCCTCATGACATGATATGATAGCTAACTAACATAAGTCTGCCCAATATGGTAGGGCAAGATATATATATATATATGTATATATATATTGCCAATGATAGCATAGGTTGTTTTGAAAAATAATGTATGGGGTTTATGAGATATACAAGTAAGACAATGGGCCATTCCATTGAAGGGTCCTGGGTTTGGACTTAGAATATTAGAAACATTTACAGGGAAAGTGGCAAGAAATAATAAACCAGAAAAAAAAAAGGAAATAGGGTTAAAATATTAAAATTTGCAGTGCTTTACAGAATCTGAGTTACTGGAGAACTTCCGGTAGTTGAAAACAGCACAATGCAATGGATACTTGGCAAGAGTTTAATCTATGGACACAGGGAAGATCTAGGTAAGTTTATACAGATTATTAAAGTGTTTTTAAATAGGATAATTGTATAATCAATAATTATGTTTTCAAAAATTTCAATGTTTGGTGTAGAAGAGACATTTCTAGAGAGGTAAATAGAGGAAGATTAAGAATAGAGGCAGGAAAAAATCTGAGTAAGAATTAAATATGTTCCCAGTGAAAGTGCTAATAAAAGGAAAATAAAATGTTTAAAAATGTTGTGAAAGTAAAATCAAAAGTACTTTGTCAATAATTGATATTTATGTTTTACTGAAGAGAAGTTTTCTAACATGGAGGCAAAATTTCTTTTCTTTGTTTTTCTCATCTTTACTGAGATATGATTGACAAATAAAGGTTGTATATATTTAGACGGCACAACATGTTTTGATATACTAACAGACTGTGATATACTAACACTGTGAAATGATTATGTCAATCAAATTAATTAACATATATAGCACCTCACATAGTTATTATTCTGTGTATGTTGTGTGATGAAAACACTGCACACACTTAGCAAATTACAAGTATATAACACATTATTATTAACTTTAAACACAATGCTGCACATTAGATGTTCAGTACTCATCCATCTTATAACTAAATGTTTGTATCTTTTGACCAATATCTCTCCTTTTCTCCCAACCCTCCTATCCCTTGGTAACCATCATTCTACTATCTAACTTTGAGGGGTTTTGTTTCCTTTTTTTATTCTAAATATAAGTAAGATCATTCAGTATTTGCCTTTCTGTATCTGGTGTTTTTCAATTGGCATAATTGTCCTCCAGTTTCACCCATGTTGTTGCAAAAGCCAGCATTGTCTTCTTTCTTGTGGCTGTATAATATTTGAATATATATGTGACACATATGTAAATATAATGTACGGTTACATATATATGTGTGTGTGTGTATATATATATGTCACATTTTCTTCATTCATCCATTGGCACTTAGGTTGTTTTCATGTCTTGACTGTTATGAATAATGTCACAATAAACAAAGAGAACAAATATCTCTTTAAGATGGTGATTTTATTTCCTTTGCATATACACCAGAAGTGGGATTGCTGAATTTTATGTTAGTTCTCTTTTTCATTTTTGATACAATCTCTGTACAGTTTCTGTAATGGCTGTACAAATTTACATTCCCGTCAACAGTGTATACAATTTTCCTTTTCTCCATATTCTTTCTAACACTTGTTGTATTTTGACTTTTTGATAAAACTCATGCTAATAGGTATGTCATCTTATTGTGCCTTACATTTACATTTTCCTGATAATTAGTGATGTTGAGCCTATTTTCATGTACCTGTTAGCCATTTGTATGGCTTCTTTTTAGAAATGTCTATACAGGCCCTCAGACTGTTTTTTATTGTTATTTAATTTTGTTATCATTAATTTTTTGCTATTGTGCTCTTTGAATTTCTTAAATATTTTGATATTAAACTCATCAAATATATGGCTTGCATATAAACATATAGAAATATTTTCTCCCATTTTATAGGTTGTCTTTCATTTTGTTGATTATTTCTTTTGCTGTGCAGAAAGCTTTTAGTTTGATATAATTCCACTTGTTTCTTTACACTTGTCTGTCTATGCTTTTGATATCAAATTAAAAAAAAGTCATTACCAGAAACGAATGTCAATGATCTTTTCCTTTATGTTTTCTTCTTTGAGTTTTAGAATTTCAGATTCTATGTATTTAATCCATTTGGAATTGGTTTTAAATGATCTTGAGTTGATGTTTTATGTAGTGTAAGATAAAAATCCAATCTCTTCATTTTAATATGGATATTCAGTTTTTCCAACACCTTTTGTTGAAGAGACTTTCATTTTTCCAGTGCATCACCTTGGTACCTTTATTAAAAGTTAGTTTACCATATATGTGTAAATTAATTTCTGAGATTTCTATTTTGATCCATTGATCTGTTTGTTTTTAAGCCAGTAACATAGTGTTTTGATTACTGTAGGTTTGTAATATAATTTGAAATCAGGAAGCATGCTGCCTCCAGCTTTGTTTTTCTTTCTTAAAATTAATTTGGCTATTTGGGGCCTTTTGTGATTCCATAAAGTTTTAATTTTTATTACTATTGTTTTAATATTTATTTATTTATTTATATATTTATTTATTTGAGTCAGAGTCTCACTATATCTCTTAGGCTGTTACACAGTAGTGTGATCTTAGCTCATTGCCACCTCTGCCTCCAGGTTCAAGCAATTCTCCTGCCTCAGCCTCCTGAGTAGCTGAGATTACAGGCCTGCACCACCACATCCAGGTAATTTTTGTATTTTTAGTAGAGATGGGGTTTTGCCAGGTTGGCCAGGCTGGTCTTGAACTCCTGAGCTCAAGTGACCCACCCATCTTGGCCTCCCAAATGTTGGGATTACAGGCATGAGCTGCCATGCCCAGTCAATTCCATACAAATTTTTAAAGTTATTTTTCAACTTCTGTAAAAATATTATTGAGATTTTGATAAAGATTTCATTGCATCCTTAGATGTATGTGCAAACATTTTAACTATGTTAAATATTCCCAATCATTGTCTCAGGATATCTCTGGATTTGTATGCCTTCTTCAAATTCTTTTATAAATGTTTTATAGTTTTCAGTGTACAAATATTTTACCTCTTCTGTTAAATTTCTTCCTTAATCTTTTATTCTTTTTGATGCTATTGTAAATGGGTTTATTTTCTTAATTGTTTCTTCAGATAGTGTATTGTTGGTGTATGGAAACGTATCAGATTTGTGTTGTTAATTTTGTATTTTGCAACTTACTGAATTCATTTATTAAAGAGTTCCTTGTTGGTGATTTTAGGGTTTTCTTTATATAAGATTATGTCATGTACAAACAGAAAGACTTTTACATTTTTATTTACAATTTGGTTGCCTTTTGTCTCTTTTTCTTGCCTAATTACTCTGGCTGGGATTTCCAGTACTATGTTGACTAGAAATGGGGAGAGTGGGCACTATTTTCTTGCTCCTGATCTTAGAGAAAAAGCTTTTAACTTTTCACCATTGAGTGTGATATCAGCCATGGGCTTGTAATCTATGGGTTTTAATATGTTGAGTTACACTTCTGCTATACGTAATATACTGAGAGCTTTTTATCATGAAAGCAAGTTGAATTTTGTCAAATGTTTTTGCTGAATCCATGGAGATGATTTCTGTCATTTTCATCTTTCATCATGTTTATGTGGTGGATCACATCTATTGATTTGTGAATGTTGAACCATCATTGCATCTTACTGATAAGTTTCACTTGATCATTGTATATAATCCTTTAAATGTGTTGTTTAATTTGATTTTGTAGTATTTTGTTGAGGGCATTTGTTCCTATGTTGATTAGGGATAGTGAACTATTATTATCTTCTTTTCTTATATTGTCCTTGTCTGGATTTGTTTTCAGGGTGGTGCTGTCCCCTAAAATGAATTTGAAAATGTTCCTTCTTCAATTTTTTGAAATAGTTTGAGAAAAATTGGTATTAATTTATCTTTAAACATTTGGTAGAACTCATCAGTGAAGCTATCTGTTCTTGGATTTTTCTATGTTGAAGATATTTGGTTACTGATTCAATCCCTTTACTTTTTATAGGCCTGGTGTTGATTGGTGAAAGCAGGTTTAACACATACCATTTAAGTGATTTAGAGGAAGTGGGCTAGTGGTTAAAAATGTTTGTGCCCTGTACATACATGTGTGAAAGTAACTAGTTCCAATTTGCTATATGCCTATAGCTCAAGGGAGCAGCCTGGACTGGAAACACAGTTTTGTGTCTTCTGTAAATATAAAAGACATTAAAAATAATGCAATCTTCTTGGGGAAAGATGAGTAGAGAGGGAAGGTAATTTAAAGTAATTATGTGGTGTTGTGATACTGTTAAAATACTATTGAATGTTCATCAAACCTAAATGTTCTCATTGAAATATTACCTGTCTTGTATTTTTAGATTGTGCTTTTCTTAAATTTAGTGGATTATATTCATTTCTTTAGAAAAATAAATGTGATCCATTCTTTAAATAGGCAATGCCACTGATATCTAACAATTTTGTTTTAAAGATAAACTTTCACAGAAAGGGTTTCTACATTGTTTGTATAACATTACCTTGAAAACGGGATACATTTTCCCAATGTAATTTCCAAGTACATTTTTAAACACTTAGGTGTATCTGAAAAACAAGTTTGACACAACTGTCTCAATAACCTTGACTTGGACCTAAATAGAGAGTCAATTATTGGAATTTTAAAAATGCATTAAAATTTGGGGGACAGTTTAGATAGTCTAGAAATAAGATCAATAAAAAAGTCATGAATAGCAGTCTATTTTCTCTCCTTTTTAAATTTGGCATAAATAAAAGATGTTGAGGTTGGGTCCCTTTTCCCTATACAAAATAGTGAACTATTTCAAGAACATTTTCATAAATTAGTCATGTTTCTCTTGCTTTCATATTCACAATTGTTGGGACATTGATCATCTTTAGTTATATAGCAGTCGAGTTACAATTTCCGCATCCTGTAGGTATATCTGCTTTAAGCTAAAAATGCCACATGATACAGACATTATTTCTAAATCCAAACAAGCATTTTAAATTGTCATCAATACCCCATTAATGTAATGATGATAGTTTTCCTCATTACCTATCATTTGTGAAGTACCTACTGATTACCAAACACTGTACCATGTGTGTACAGTTCTTACAACAGTTTTATCAGATTTGTTTTCCACATACACCCTACACATACGAAGTATTAAGAAGTAAAACTAAGTTGCTTAGCATTTCCATTCAGTAAGAACCAGACCAAAATTTAAGGCTTTTTTCTAAGTCCAAACTATTCCCATTTTATTTTGTATATAAATCAAATGTAACCTTTCTGAAATAAACTTGATACCTCTCAGTGGTCTAAATAAAAGACACTACTACCCATCCCATTATTATCAATCAGAAATATGAGATACCTGACACCTGCTTTTTCTGTACTCTCAAATGCACTTTATGGACAACTCTTGATCTTTTACCTTCTTAACCACTCTAGAGTTTGTTCCTTCCTTTTCAAATTTAGTGTTTGGGGCTAGATCATGATCCATGTCTTGCTTAATATTTTATTATGACCCTCTCATTGCTTTCTTTCCTTCCATAGGACCCTGCTTTACTCCATCCTCCATGCTTACCTTAAGATAATGTTTATGAAAAACAAATACACTCTATATCTCAAAATCACATTAGTCCCTTGTTTTACAGAGCTTAAAGTCCAAGCACTTTAACATGGCATTCCAATGTGTCCATTTTTGGTACCTGTACATCACGCTAGCCCATGTCTTGACCCCTAAACCTACATGATACAGTTTCAGAGACAATGTGGCTCAAAATATAGTTTCATGATACCATATTGAATTATTTGTTCACGCTTCGTCATCCACCCAGAGTACTATTTCTCACCCTTCCTATTTGCACACATCTACTTAATTTCAGCATTCGGCTCAAATGTTCTATTTGCTATGAAAATTTTCTTGCCTCATCTTTGACTTCAAGAGAAAGTAGTCATTTACTTTTATTTGCCTTCTAAACTCTAACACTTTTATAGACTATTTAGGTACTACCTGTCCTGGCGAAATTAATTGCACATTTCTTGAAAAGATGATTCCTTTTCTCCTGACCATCCAGCATAAGATGTGGATATTGGTAGCCATCAATCAGATGTTCTTTAGTGAATGAATGAAGATGTCTTCATTTCTGGCCAAACTCCTTGTAGTTATTCTTGTTGTGGTATAATTTATTGGCTTTATCTCTATTTTTTAGGAAAGTTTACACCTAAAATCTTTATTGGAAAATTATTGTTAGGAGCTCAGAAGAAACATAAAGATGAATCCATCTACTATCCTTTCTTTAAGAATATTATAATAAAGTTAGGGTTCAGATATGCTCATAAAACCATAAACTGGCACATTAGATAAATATAATTATTATCATTAATAAAAATGATAAATGTAGATTGTGTGGTAGGAGACAGATGGAAGTTGTATTAGGCAGAGTTCTCTAGAGAAATGAAATTAGCAGGAGATATAAATAGGTAGGTAGATAGACAGATATACATATATAGATTAATTACGGGAATTAGCTCATATAATTACCGAGGCCAAAAATTCCATAATATTCCACCTGCATAATATGCTAGCTGGAGAACCAAGAAAGCCAGTGGTGTAGGTGTAATTCAACGACGTCTGAATTTCTGAAAATCAGGGGAGCTGATAGTGTTACTCTTTGTTCAAGGCCAAAGGTCCAAGAATTAAGAGGCTGCTGGAAGATGTACTGGAGTTAAAAGAAGAACCACAGTTCAGAGAACCAGGAGCTCTGATGTCCAGGAGTAGCAGAAGATGGATGTCCCAGCTCCGAAAGAGAGACATAAAGTTTGACTTTCCCTTTTCTTTTTGTTCTATTTGTATGAGCCCTCAATGGATTGAGGGATACTCACCCACATTGGCTTGAGTCGGTCGTCTTTACTTTATCTACTAAATAAAATGCTAATCTCTTCCATAAACACATTCACAGACACACCGAGAAGACTGCTTTACCAGCTGTCTCGGAATTCCTCAACTCCATCAAGTTGATACATAAGATTAATCATCACCGAAGTGAAGGTAGATTTGTTACTATACACATTGTGTTGAAAAACAAATAAGCTAGATGGAAATGTAAGAAGAATAATAGTGAGCCAGGCGTGGTGGCTCATACTTCTAATCCCACTTTGGGAGGCTGAGGTGGGTGGATCACTTGAGGTCAGGAGTTCAAGACCAGCCTGACCAATATGGTAAAACTGCATCTCTACTAAAAGTACAAAAAAAAAAAAAAAAAACAATTAGCCAGACATGGTGGTGCATGCCTGTAATTCCAGTTACCTGAGAGGGTGAGTAGGAGAATCGCTTGAACCCAAGAGGTGGAGGTTTCAGTGAGCCAAGATCAGGCCACTGCACTCTAGCCTGGAAGACAGAGCTAGACTCCATTAAAAAAAAGAAAAAAGAAAAAAAGAAAAAGAAGATTGATTGAGGGACACAGAAAAATAATCAGAATCTGGTAGCAAAAATAGATTTGGGAATGAGAACTGAATGGAGTTTAGTGCAGTGAAATGTGAGATAAGTTCAATCAGTTCTTAAGGTTAATTATTGGAAAACCTTGCATCATAGGCTTTGGAGCTTGGACTTAAGTTTGAACATGATATAA
Source organism: Rhinopithecus roxellana (assembly GCF_007565055.1). NCBI lineage: Eukaryota > Metazoa > Chordata > Mammalia > Primates > Cercopithecidae > Rhinopithecus > Rhinopithecus roxellana. The sequence continues at coordinate 15,707,999 of NC_044566.1, read as the reverse complement.
ACAATCAATGTTATTGGAACAAAAATAATGAATATTGCTGCTTTGGAATTAAAAGATCTGATAGCAGTGAGTAAAGTAAAATGAAAAGAAAATAAGGAGGAAGTTTGAAAATCTGTTAGGAAATTATTATCATAGATGATTCGTGGATTACCAGGATTTAAGTGGAATGGCAGTGATAGAAATAAAATAAGTAGGACAATTGTAAAATTATTTGAATCAAATTGGTAAGTTTTGAATATACCTTGAATAAGAAAATGATTTTATGCTTACCCAATAATTAATTATTGATCACCAATATGACAGAATATTAGCTTATAGATAGATAGATACATGCGAAAGTATACTTATCCAAACAAAATATACAAGAAGAATAAAGATTGCAATGAAATAATATAGTGAGATTTTAATAGTTTGAATTGTAGTTGCAACAGAATGCTCACGTCAAATAGAAAAATAAAAAGTGAAGTAATTGACAATCAACTTAAAACAAGCACATTAAACAGAACAACTTGTAATAATAGGACTTTGATAAGAGGCACCATCTACCAATTTTCCTTAAACAGAGATTATAGAAGACATTGTTTTTGAAGCTCTACCAAAGAAAACAAGATTAGTGGCAGCTAAGTTTCATAACATATATAATATGGTTTGGCTGTGTCCCCACCCAAATCTCATCTTGAATTGTAGCTCCTGTAATCCCCATGTGTTATGGGAGGGACCCTGTGGGAGGTAATTGAATCATGGGGGCAGATTTTTCCCATGCTATTCTCATGATAGTGAATAAGTCTCACAGGATCTGATGGTTTTATAAAAGCAGTTCCCCTGCACACACTCTCTTGTCTGCCACCATGTAAGATATGCCTTTGCTCCTCTCTTGCTTTCCACCATGATTGTGAGGCCTCCCCAGCCATGTGGAACTGATGGTCCATTAAATGTCCTTTATAAATTACCCATGCTCTGGAATGTCTTCATACCAGTATGAAAATAGACTAATACAATACACTTCTCATAGTATTTACTGCTGATTTTAAAGGAATTTTTTTTTTTTGAGACGGAGTTTCGCTCTTGTTGCCCAGGCTGGAGTGCAATAGCACAATATTGGCTCACCACAACCTCCACCTCCCAGGTTCAAGTGATTCTCCTCCCTCAGCCTCCCAAGTAGCTGGAATTACAGGCATGCACCACACCATGCTCAGCTAATTTTTTGTATTTTTAGTAGGGACAGGGTTTCTTCATGTTGGTCAGTCTGGTCTCGATCTCCCGACCTTAGGTGATCCACCTGCCTCAGTCTCCCAAAGTGCTGGGATTACAGGCATGAGCCACCGTGCCCAGCCTAAAGCAAAATATTTTTTAAATGAATAAAAATGTTTATAAAAATCCTGAAACCTTTTGTCTAAGAATGCCATAATAACTAATTTAAGAACTAATATCTAAAAAGAGATTATGGCAAGCTGAAAGAAACCCTGTGGCAGAAAGAGGTCTTTCATGATCTTTCTTCCCGAAGTATTGCAGGTTTTGAGTATTGCAGGTTCTGCTCCCTCCCCCACCACAAACACCCACACCCACAGCTTATATTACTGCTTTGTTCCCTCTTTCACTTGTGAACAAAGTTCTGATAATATCTATTACCTCTGCTATGAACCAGACTGTCATACTGATTCTTTTGTTCACAGCAAATAAAATATTCTATGTGTTTGCCTATTTTCTGGTGATCTTACTCTATGGTCCTCTATAACAGAAAGTTGATACTGAAATGAAGGGCCGAAAGACATATTCATTTCTGGTCCACTTGAGCCTGTAGGTGAAATACCCCCCTATGAATTACATGTAGTAACTGAAATTCCACGTGGAATTCAATATTTTTGACACTTTAATTGATATGATTTTCTTATGGTTAATTCAGACAGGTAATACTACAGCTCTCTATCCAATGAACTCAAACATTATTTCAATGAGAAAGCAACAGAGACTGGAGCAAAAATACTACACTTCCATTTTTTAACTTAAAGCATAGGGCTTAAATCTATTACAGACAAACACCTAGAATTCAAAGCTTTTCTGATTTTCAAAGCTAAGCTTTAGGGATAGAAAAAAATATGCAGTTTTAAAAAGTTGATGCTGAATTATCAAGGGCAAGTAAATGCTGAATTAAGTGGACATTGTACTTACCGCCACACCGTGAGTAGAGAGATTTTGAATGGTGCACATAGTGACAATTTTAATGTGTTACAAGGAGGAGAAGGGTGGAGAAGAGCATTTCCTAGACTGAAGGAGAGAATTTTGGAAGGCAGAGCATAATACATTAAATGTTAGTTTGGAATCCACTCTCTATAGTCACTGGGTTTGAAGTGGGAAGAAGTAGAAAGCTATAAAAAAAAAAAAAAAAGAATAAAATTATGAGAGAAGACAGGAGATTTTTGCCACATATATTTTCTTCACTTTTCAGTGGAATTCTGGGAAGAGTGTGTGTGCACACGCGTGTGCATGCTGTGTGTGTGTTTGTGAATATAGAGCAACCATAGTGGAATAGGAATTGTAGTCGTATAGCAAATTTGTATTAAGACGTCTCAGAATTATACTTGATCTTTTCAACTCATTGAAGTCTGGGACAAGGGTGCTTCTACTCTCATTTCTATTATAAAACTTTAAAGCTAATTAACTTGAGTAAACATCAAGTAATACAACATAAACAAAAAATCTGAGAAACTTTGTTCTTTGAAAAATGTAAGTCCTTAAGATGTTTTACTTTTTAAGTCATATTATAAACTACAAGCCCAGAATAAAATGATTTTAAAAGTAGAAGTCTGAGAATACTGAAGCATCTCTCTGGTCTAAAAGTCAATCAGAGTGGTCTTTACTTCTGCTGGAGACAATCCAAATTCTCAGTTTCTATGCTCTGTAATATATTTAAGACCACTCTAGCACTGTGAGAGATTGCGTTTTCAAAGGCAGGTCTCCCTTGCCTCACAAATTTAATAAATTCTGTTTTGCTTTAATATGCCTTGCTATCTTGAGGTTTCTTTTATTAAAACCATCACCGACTCTCTCAGGCAAACTCAGTCACACATTTCTGCAGACTGGTTACAACTTTTAAATGCATGTGTTATAGTTACTGTAGAGTAACAAGCATATAATTGCTATATTATGACAGTAAATTACATTTTTGACATTTTATTTAATGTAAAATATAAGATTATTGTGTATATAGGTACGAGTATCTCACATATTGCTAAGCATATCTAAGAAATTAATATTTGCTGAAATAAGCATGTTCTTATAAGGAAACATTGAAAGAGAAGATAAAAACAGTAACAATGAGAAATGCCTCAATTTAGGGCAAAGATTATGAAAGCAAACTAAATGAAAAATTCAGTGGTATTTTTACATATGCAGAGGAATACAAAAAGAATTTAATGTCATGAAAGGCTAGGAGAGAAGCAGTAATAAGAAACATGTGGTCAACTATGCCAACATGTCTCCAGGGAAGTCAAATAGGATCAGGACCAAATGATTTGGAAAACAGTCTGTTGGTGGTAATGTTGAGGGATTATTTATTGCAGAGTTGTTTGAAAAGATAATAGGAACACAACTGAAAAAATGAATAGTGCTAGGCTGGGTGCGGTGGCTCACGCCTGTAATCCCAGCACTTTGGGAGGCCGAGGCAGGTGAATCACAAGGTCAAGAGATCGAGACCATCCTGGCTAACATGATGAAACCCTGTCTCTACCAAAAATACAAAAAGTTAGCTGGGCGTGGTGGTGGGTGCCTGTAGTCCCAGCTACTGGGGAGACTGAGGCAGGAGAATGGCATGAACCCGGGAGGTGGAGCTGGCAGTGAGCCGAGATCGCACCACTGCACTCTAACCTGGGCGACAGAGTGAGACTCAAAAAAAAAAAAAAAAAAAAAAAAAAAAAAAAAAAAAAAAAAGAATAGCGCTAGAAGAATACATTACATTAAGAATATACATTACTAGGAATGTGTTACAGAAGAAAAGAAGATTAATAAAAAAGCATGAGGAAATTTTTTCTAGTAAAAATATTAAGAAAATATTTTAATATAGAGGAACATCAGTATAGAAGCCATTAAAACTCAGTTTAATTCAGGTAAGCAATCTTCCAAGCAAAATGACTAAATTTCCCAGCCTTTATTATCATAGGTCTAAATTCTGGCCAATGTGGGAAAAGAGCAGAAGTAGTGCTTCCAGAATATCTTCTTGAAAGGCAGGGTCGTGCTCCTCTCCCACCTCCTTCCTGCTGATGAATGGAGGTTCTGTCACAAAGGAGAAAGACAAATATGATAATAGGTTAGACAACAAGCAGTCCCTGCAAAATCTACTCCTTTGTATTTACACATCCACATATTAATATAACCCTTTTCTGTTTAACATAATCCACTCATAAGTTGAACAAAGGTAATAATTTGCCCTACATTCCTTCAGATCAGATTCTGCCATGTAGTCATATAGTTCTCCCCATCAGAAATGGATGTGAGATCTGGTTTGATCAGAGAGCAGCAGGTAATAAACTAAAAAATAAATTATCTTTTATTATATAACCAACATGTATAATTAGAAGAGAAAAAGAATAATCATAATGAAAACTTTGTTTGAAAACAAATAACTGGAAAATCTCAACTGTTAGTGGATTAGCGATGGTAAGATTCTTCTGAGTAGGAGTATGGCAAGAGAGTACTTAGACTGCCTAGCAGTCACTGATTAAGATCTCTGAGAAGGGCTTCCTATTTTTTGTCCTTTTATATCTGAATTTGCCTTCCTGGACACTTTTTTTTTTTTTTTTTTTTTTTTTTTTACTAACACTATCTTCTGTGCTCACAAATGAGAAAGACTTTGGGAAGTATATAGTTCCTGAAGCTACAGCTGGGTGAAGACTAGAAATTTATTTGTGACTTGTCCAAACTCCATCTCAAGTTCCTCTGGCAATATAGTTACCTTGTTACCTCAAAAGCACAATTGAATTCTGGCTATTAGCTTCCAGTCAATTCTATGTGTAAATTACAACCAAAGACTTCAAGATTGAATTCTCTTGTCTTTTACATGCTGTCTCAGTGCCCTGCTCACCTCTTCCACCTTCAAATGACTGGTGGCTCTCGTAAGACCTAGGACTGAAGGCTACACATTTAATCTCATTTAGTCTGAGTGCTAGATCCCATTGACTTCCAGAAAACATTTAATAGAAAGCAAACAAAAAAAACAAAAGCAAAATAAAACCCTGTGATCACAGCCTTAACTTCTATTTAGGTATACTTCTGCCGCAACTGTTCATTACTGCTTCAGTAATTTGAAGTGTATCTGCAATTGGCTTTTAAGCCCTAGAATAATCCAAACCTTTTAACTTTTGGGTAATTTCAGTTGCAGGATTTAGGATTTCCTTTGCTGTGTACTTTTACATCTCTGCTTAAGAATGACTATCTTCTGGTCTATTTGAAATATCCCTTTCTTTGGGATATTTCTGAAAACCATGGGAAACAGCCTAAATATAGCAATATTATCATTTTTCCTTCAATTTCTCTAATAGTCTAAATATATAGTCTGTCTCTAACCTTACATCAAGAAACAATTTGAGCACCTATTTTGGCCACTGCATATCGTATATCAGTTATTATTTTAGTCGCTAATGTCTAATCCCTTACCACCCATCTCCTATTTACCTTTACCAAGCCAATGCATACTTAAAAAAAATCCTTTTTGTTATTTATTTATTTACTTATTTTTGGACTTCCATTTTAATGTGCATACAGATCATTTGGGGATTCTATTAAAACGCAAGTTCTGAACTGGAAGGTCTGGTATAAGTTCTGAGATTTAACATTTTTAATAAGCTCCCAGTCGATATCAGTACTACTAGTCGAGGACCATGCTTTAATTAGCAAGATTAGTGTGCTGCACTACTTCTATCTATTAATTACTATCTTTATCAGTATTCCCAATTAAAAACAGCCAAATTTACTCTGGCTAGTTTAAATAGAAAAGCATTCACAGCTGAATCTCACTCCTGGGATGATCTAGAGGGCTGAATCAATAGTGTGAGGCTCCAAAAACAAATCTCCAAAACACATATTGGCCTTGGTCATAGGAGGAGTTGCTCCTTTGCCAACATCAGACAGAATATGAAATTTGCCACCATAAACACTGCTTGCAAACCTTGAGCCTCTTCAAAAATCAAGAAGCTGCTAGTATAGCTCCTGGCTTCTAAACATTGCTTCTGCCATAATCCAGCAAAATGGATTTTCCACTCTTTGCACCTCTTAGTGCATCTGATAGGCAGAACCTAAATGGCTCATCCTTCTAAATAGTGACAATCCTGGTTGCAAAGAAAGTATAAAATAGAATTTATAGCTTTCTACTTTATTCACACTAGGATGTTGGCATGGGGGTGTGATAGATAATCTACAGTATCCATCTATCATAGTCAAGTTTTCCAAGAGATAGATAATTTTCTACAACTGCTTTAATGGCTGAGGTAAGAAAAAAAAGTGGGAAAATTTAAAGTAATTTGATATTTTGATATGAAATATATTAATATAAATTTAAAAATAATTTAAAAGTAAAATTGAAACATATTTGTGAAAAAATAAAAAAAAGGAAGATTGAAAAACAGAAAGCAAAATGAATTCTTTCAAAGACAGCATTTAAGCCCAAAGGAGTTAATAGATTTCTTATCTACAGATACAAGGTTGAGTTTGGTGATCATGGTGGATGGGAGGCAAGACTAGATTGCAGCTCCAGAAAGAGCAGCTTGCGGAGGCTCACATTGTGAATTTTAGGTCCAGATCCACTCCAGAGCAAACCAGCAATCCCAAGAGGACCCACAGACCATCTGAAAAAAGTAGATTGCTTCTACAGGACCTGGGAGGCACCCCAAATGCTGTGAGTACCCCAACCGCAGCAGCGGGAAAGGGAGACCCATCTCTCTGAACACACACCTCCACTGGAGAAGCTGAAGCAGAAGCTGAAGGTCTGTTTGCTGAAGAAGTTTCTGGCTTTACCTGGAGCTGAGTCAATCTAGAGAGCCCAGCAAAATACAGGGGTAGAGGTGGCAGTAGAAAGGCCACGGGAGCTCGCTTCATCCCCTGTCAGGCTATTACTGCCTGACACCACAGGGATCTGTTGGGAGGGTGACCAGAGGAGCAGGGGGTAAAACTCCACAGGGAGAAGGACATCTCTAGCTGGACTTTGTAACAATTTGAACGGGGCCAGAAGCCTCCTGGCCAGAACTCAGGGGAGGGTGCAAATCTGGTGTGCAGACTCTACAGGCAAGGGAAGTACCAAGCCCTTTACTTTCCCAGCTGGAAGGCAGGTAGCCCAGAGGAAGTTTTCAAATCTGTCACGTCCTCCACCTGGAAACAGACTCAGGGCTGTTGCAGAAGGCACAGTGGAAGTGGGACCAACCCTTCAGTTGGTGTGGAAGCTGGGTGAGGCCTGTGACTGCTGGCTTTGCCCCACTTCCCTGACAACCTGCGTGATTCAGAAGAGGCAGCCATAATCCTCCTAGGTACACAACTCCAGTGACCTGGGAATCTCACCCCCATCACCTACACCAGCCACAGCAAGACCAGCCCAAGGAGAATCTGAGCTCACACGTGCCTAGCCCTGCTGCCACCTGGTGGTCCTTCCCTATCCACCCTGGTGGTGGAAGACAAAGGGCATATAATTTGGGGAGTTCTAGGGTCCCACCCACTGCCGGTCCCTCTCTATATTACTACATCTGATGCTTTCTGGAAAGCACCACCTACTGGCAGGACTCCAGCCAGTACAAAAATAGAGCATTAAACAACCAAAGCTAAGAACCCTCACAGAGTCCATTGCAACCTCCCACCCCAACCTCCACCTGAACAGATGCAGGTATCTACGACTGAGAGACCCATAGATGGTTCACATCATAGGCCTCTGTGCGGACAACCCTCAGTACCAGTCCAGAGCCAGGTAGACTCTCTGGGTGGCTAGACCCAGAAGAGAGATAACAATCACTGCAGTTAAGCTCACAGGAAGTCACATCCATAGGAAAAGAGGGAGAGTGCTACAGCCAGGGAACACCCTGTGGGACAAAAGAATCTGAACAACAGCCTTCAGTGCTAGACCTTCCCTCTCACAGAGCCTACCCAAAGGAGAAGGAACCAGAAAACCAACCCTGATAATATGATAAAACAAGGTTCTTCAACACCCCCCAAAAATCACATTAGTTCACTAGCAATGGATCCAAACCAAGAAGAAATCCTTGATTTACCTTTAAAAAAAATTCAGGAGGATAGTTATTAAGCTAATCAGGGAGGGATCAGAGAAAGGTGAAGCCCAATGCCAGAAAATCCAAAAAATGATACAAGAAGTGAAGGGAGAAATATTCAAGGAAATAAATAGCTTAAATAAAAAATAATCAAAAACTCAGGAAACTTTGGACACACTTTTAGAAATGTGAAATGCTCTTGAAAATCTCAGCAACAGAATTGAACAAGTAAAATAAAGCAATTCAGAACTTGAAGACGAGGTCTTCCAATTAACCCAATCCAACAAAAACAAAGAAAAAAGAATAAGAAAATATGAACAAAGTCTCCAAGAAGTCTGGGATTATGTTAAATGACCAAACTTAAGAATAATCAGTGTTCCAGAGGAAGAAGAGAATTCTAAAAGCCTAGAAAACATATTTCAGGGAATAATCAAGGAAAACTTCCCTGGCTTTGCTAGAGACCTAGACATCCAAATACAAGAAGAACAAAGAACACCTTGAAAATTTATCGTAAAAGATCTTCACCTAAGCACATTGTCATCAGGTTATCCAAAGTTAAGATGAAGGAAGGAATCTTGAGAGCTGTGATACAGAAGCACCAGGTAACCTATAAAGGAAAACCTATCAGGCTAACAGCAGATTTCTCAGCAGAAACCCTCCAAGCTAGAAGAGATTGGGGGCCCTATCTTCAGCCTCTCAAACAAAACAATTATCAGCCAAGAATTTTGTATCTAGCGAAACTAACCATATATGAAGGAAAGATACAGTCGTTTACAGATAAACAAATGCTGAGAGAATTCACCATTACCAAGCCACCACTACAAGAACTGATAGAAGGAGTGCTAAATCTTAAAACAAATCCTGGACACACATCAAACTGGAACACCTTTAAAGCATAAATCACACAGGACCTATAAAACAAAAATACATGTTAAAAAGCAAAACCAATAAACAAAGTACACAGGCAACAAAAAGCACTATGAATGCAATGGTATCTCACATCTCAATACTAACACTGAATGTAAATGGCCTAAACGCTCCACCTAAAGGATACAGAACCACAGAATGGATACAAACTCACCAACCAACTGCCTTCAGGAGACTTCACCTAACACATAAGGACTCACATAAACTTAAAGGGGTAGAACAAGGCAAGTGGACTCCAAAAGTGAGTAAGGGTAGCTATTTTTATATCAGAGAAACACATTTGAAGGCAATAGCAGTTTAAAGAGACAAAGAGGGACATTAGATAATGGTAACAGAACTTGTCCAACAGGAAAATATCACAGTCCTAAACATACATGCACCTAACACTGGAGCTCCAAACATTATCAAAAAATTACTAATAGATCTGAGAAATAAGATAGACAGCAACACAGTATTAGTGGGGGACTTCAGGACTCCACTGACAGCACTAGACAGATGATCAAGACAGCAAGTCAAAAAGAAACAATGGATTTAAACTATACCCTAGAACAAATGGACAGATATATACAGAACATTTTATTCAAAAACTGCAGAATACACATTCTATTCAACAGTGCATGGAACTCTCTCCAAGACAGACCATATGATAGGCCCTAGAATAAGCCTCAATAAATTTAAGAAAATTGAAATTATATCAAGCAATTTCTCAGATCACAGTGGAATAAAACTTGAAATCAACTCTAAAAGGAAACTTCAGAACCATGCAAATACATGGAAATTAAATAACTTGCTCCCGAGTGAGCATTGACTCAAAATCAAAAACAAGATGGAAATTGAAAAATTCTTCAAACTGAATGACAATAATGGCACACCCTATCAAAACCTCTGGAAACGCAAACACAGTGTTAATAGGAAAGTTCATAACACTAAGTACCTACTTCAAAAAGGCTGAAAGAGCACAAACTGATATTGTAAGGTCATACCTCAAGGAACTAGAGAAACAAGAACAAACCGAACCCAAACCCAGTAGAAGAAAGGAGATAACCAAGATAAAAGCAGAACTAAATGAAATTGAAACAAAAAAGGATAGAAAAGATAAATGAAACAAAAACCTGGTTCTTTGAAAAGATACATAAAATTGATAGGCCATTAGCAAGATTAACCAAGAAAAGAAGAGAGAAAATCCAAATAACATCACCAAGAAATGAAACAGCAGATATTACAACTGACACCACTGAAATACAAAAGATCATTCAAGGCTACTATGAACACTTTTATGCACATAAACTAGAAAACCTAGAAGAGATGGATACATTTCTGGAAAAATACAACCCTCCTAGCTTAAATCAGGAAGAATTAGATACCCTGAACAGACCAATAGCAAGCAGTGAGATTGAAATCGTAATTAAAAAATTACCAACAAATAAAAGTCCAGGACCAGATGGATTCACAGCAGAATTCTACCAGACATTCAAAAAAGAATTGGTACCAATCCTTTTGACACTATTCCACAAGATACAGAAAGCAGGAACCCTCCCTAATTCATTTTATGAAGCCAGCATCACCCTAATACCAAAACCAGGAAAGGACATAACCAAAAAAGAAAACTACAGACTGATAACCTTCATGAACATAGATGCTGAAATCCTTAACAAAATACTAGCTAACTGAATCCAACAACACATCAAAAAGATCATCCACCATGATCAAGTGGGTTTCATACCAGGGATGCAGGGTTGGTTTAACATATGCAAATCAATAAATGTGATACACCACATAAACAGAATTAAAAACAAAAATTACATGATCGTCTCAATAGATGCAGAAAAAACATTCAACAAAATCCAGCATCCCTTTATGATTAAAACTCTCAGCAAAATTGACCTACAAGGGATGTACTTTTGCATAATAAAAGCCATCTATGACAAACCCACAGCCAACATAATACTGAATAAAGAAAAGTGGAAAGCATTCCCTCTGAGAACTGGAGCAAGACAAGGATGCCCACCCTCACCACTCCTCTTCAGCATAGTCCTGGGCGTCCTAGCAAGAGCAATCAAACAAGAGAAATAAATAAAGGGCATAAAAATTGGTGAAGAGGAATTCAAACAGCCACTGTTTGCTGATGATATGATCATTTACCTTGAAAACCCTAAGGACTCCTCCAGAATACTCCTAGAATTGATAAAACATTCAACAAAGATTCCAGATACAAGATTAACGTACATAAATAAGTAGCTCTTCTATGCACTAATGGGAACCAACCAGAGAATCAAATCAAGGACTTAACCCCTTTTACAATAACTGCAAAAAAACTAAATACTTAGGAATACACATAACCAACGATTAGAAAGATCTCTACAAGGAAAAGTACAAAACACTGCTGAAAGGAATCATAGATGACACAAACTAATGGAAACACATCCCCTGCTCATGGATGGGTAGAATCAATATTGTGAAAAAGACCAGACTGCCAAAAGCAATCTACAAACTTCATGCAATTTCCATGAAAATACCCACTCATTCTTCACAGAATTAGAAAAAAAAAACAATTTTAAAATTCATATGGAACCCAAAAAGAGCACATGTAGCCAAAGCAAGACTAAGCAAAAAGAGCAAATCTGGAGGCATCACACTACCTGATTTCACACTATACTATAGTGCCATAGTCACCAAAACAGCATGGTACCAGTATAAAAATAGGCACATAGACAATGGAACAGAATAGAGAACCCAGAAATAAACCCAAATACTTACAGCCAACTGATCTGCAACAAAGCAAACAAAAACATAAAGTGGGGAAAGGACACCCTTTCCAACAAATGATGCTGAGATAATTGGCCAGCCACATGTAGGAGAGTGAAACTGGATCCTCATCTCTCACCATATACAAAAATCAACTCAAGATGGATTAAGGACTTAAACCTAAGATGTGAAACTAAACAAATTCTAGAAGATAATATTGGAAAAACCCTTCTAGACATTGGCACAGGTAAGAATTTCATGACCACAAACCCAAAAGCAAATGCAATGGAAAGAAAGATAAATAGCTAGGACCTAATTAAACTAAAGAGCTTTTGCATGGCAAAAGTAACAGTCAGCAGAGTAAAGAGACAACCCACAAAGTGGGAGAAAATCTTCACAATCTAACAACTGACAAAGGACTAATATCCAGAATCTACAATGAACTCAAACCAGTAAGAAAAAAAATCAAACAACCCCATCAAAAAGTGGGCTAAGGACATGAATATACAATCCTCAAAAGAAGATCTACAAATGGACAACAAACACATGGAAAAAAAATGCTCAGCATCACTAGTGATCAGGGAAATGCAAATCAAAACCACAATGTGATACCACCTTACTCCTGCAAGAATGGCCATAATCAAAAACACAAAGAACAGTAGATGTTGGCATGGATGCAATGAACAGGGAACACTTCTACACTGCCGGTGAGAATGTAAACTAGAAAAGCCACTATGGAAAACAGTGTAGAGATTTCTTAAAGAACTAAAAGTAGAATTAGCGTTTGTTCCAGCAGTCTCACTACCGGGTATCTACCCAAAGGAAAAGAGGTCATTATTCAAAAAAGATACTTGCACACACATATTTACAGCAGGACGATCCACAATAGCAATATTATGGAACAAACCCAAATGCCCGTCAATCAATTCGTGGATAAAGAAACTGTGAGAGAGAGAGATATATATATATATGAGATGGACTAGATATATAATATATATGATGGAATAGATATATATTATATATGATGGAATAGATTGTATATAATATATAGGATGGAATATATATAGAATATATATAGGATGGAATATATGATGGAATATATATAGGATGGAATATATATATAGGATGGAATATATATATTTATGATGGACTATATATATGATGGAATAGATATATATATGATGGAATAGATATATATGATGGAATATATATGTGTATGATGGAATATATATAGGATGGAATATATATTTATGATGGACTATATATATACATATATATATACATCATGATATATATACATCATGTATATATATCTTCATATATATGTATATATATATATGATGGACCATATATATATGATGTATATATATATAGTGTGTATATATATATATGATGGACTATAGATATATTAGATGGAATACTATATATGATGGACTATATATATATTAGATGGAATACTTTGCAGCTATAAACAGGAATAAATTAACAGAATTTTCAGTGACCTCGATGAAATTGGAGACTATTATTCTAAGTGAAGTAACTGAGGAATGGAAAACCAAACATCATTATGTTCTCACAGATATGAGGGAACTAAGCCATGAGGACGCAAAGGCATAAGAATGATATAATGGACAATGGATTTGGGGGACTTGGGGGGAAGAATGGGAGGGGGGACAAGGGATAAGATTACAAATATGGTGCAGTGTATACTGCTCCAGTGAAGTGTGCACCAAAATCCTAAAGGACTTACTTATGTAACCAAATACCACCTGTACCCCAATAACTTACAGAAAAATAAAAAATAAAAAAAATAAATAAATAATAATAAATATATAAACAATGTTAAAGGATTTTCCCCCATGACAGCATAGTTAGTTAAGTTTGTATAGCTATATATAACATTCAATTTCTAGGTTAATAATTTTTATAAGCTTGGTTTAAATAAATGATCTAGTTTCCAATCTTGTGAACTCTAAAAATATTAAGCTGTTTTATTTTATAAACCAGATATTAACAACCTAAATTTGCATTGCCTTACTCAGGGAAGGGGAGATATAAATAGTTGTTTTATTAGAGTTATTCTAGAGCATATGCCATTAGGATTTGGTGCCCAAAAAGATTATACACGTAGAGCAGAAATATTCATAATTTTAGAGAGCTTTATTTTCATTTTTATTTTACCTTTTTCTTTTTGCCTTTTATTTTACAAATACATATTATTTCATTTGATACAAGAGATATTGTTTCATTTGATGTAAGAGATGTCACTGAAATCAGAAGCAGTAAAATCCAACAAACTGTTAATTGCACTGATTTGCTATAGATTAACATATTTATCAAATAATATTGTTGATGAAAATTTGGACAGCAGTCTTGAGATTTAAACATTTTATAAATTTTCTTTATGTCGTAGTCATATTTTATTTTTATAGAGCCAGCTGCATACTGTTTACTACCTAAGCTGAATACTTCAACTATTAAGTTTCTGCATACTTTACTGATTGAAGTGAATATATTAGTGTTAAATTTGCGTATACACTGATTGCCCTGAATATTGTGCAAGTGTGTTGTTAACTACAAAAAAGATTTGTCTAAGTAGTTACTTCTATTAAGGAGATTTAAAACAAAATTAACCTAGTTGTGAAGATCTGGTGAGATTCCTTGTTGCCATTCTCTTAATCTGCTACTAATATGAAAGATTGTTTTATTCAATCCTGGAGAGACATTATCAGTCAATTTAAAGATAAAACTGTTTTTTCCCCCCAGCAAGATGGTAGATTAGAGGCAATGTTTCCCTGCCTCTCCCACTTGGAAAGGCAAAATAGTGTGTTAAGATTTATTCTGTGAACTTGGTTTTCCATGAAGCAACACAGGAACTAAACAGAAAAAGTCAAAGAAACCACAGGCCTTTTGAAAGAAGCAATGGGCTGTAGCCTACACCCGTGGGCCACACAGAAAAGTATGAGTCTCCAGGTCATGAGGGGAAGAGAGATGATGCTGTGACACGCACTCCCACAGGGAGCCGGGCAATCTAGGCCACAGGTGAAGGTGTTAGCCCTTCCAGGCTCTGGAGCTGATTTAGTGAGTGGTGGGAATATAGGAGAAGAAGTGGCATCAGGATGTGCTTTGCATGTACTCCCAGACCCCAGTGGGTACAGAGCCATTCCTACTCTCACCTCACAGGGGACATCATGGAAATTGGCCAGCTAACTCAGGCGGTGGTCACAGGTTGAGAGAATCTCCCAGCTGAGATTTTCAATATGATCTTGAGTGGGGATGAACCCCATCAGCCAGAATGGAGTGGCAAGAGGAAAGTGTGCTATAGCCACCTGCTTCATAGGTTGGCTGGGCGGGGTATGGCCTGAAAGCTGTATTCTCCACCAGTTTCGAGTTCTGGGTAGAGGCTGCCTGGAATTCAGCTAGCTGTTGCTAATAGAACAGCTAGTAGCTGTTGCCTTGCCAGGTGCGTGGGACCTGAGTGGGACTTACTGCTGCCGGCTACCCATCACTCCCTGTGCAGATTATTTTATGCAGCACAAGAAGCTGCACTCCTCCCTAGAACATTACCCCAGTGGCAAGGCAACTGCCCTCTGATCCTCATTGGAGCCACTGCTTGACCTTGCACATGGGGAGCCAGAGCACGAATTTGCCTGACCCAAACTCCACCTGCTCTGACTTTACCCCTCCATCTGCTCTGGTTGTGCAACACAATAGACAGGGATGTTTTAGAGCTCCATGGTCCCGCACCTTGCCTGAGACACCAGAGTACTTTCTCTGGGAAACGTAAGGCAAGCACAAACCCCACTGCTACCCCTGCAGTTGGTACTATTTTGCAAGCACCACCTCCTGGCTGGAGGCCAACCATTACAGCATCTGCAGACAGAATAACATAGCACTCAGGAAAGAGAAAACTTTTGCATGACCTCGGTTACCACCATTTCTTGCATCACCCTGGCTGACCAGGAGGACTTGAGTCTGTTCACATGCCCAGTACAATAATACTAAATTTGGCCTTTGAGAAAGCCAACACAATAAGGCTACATATACTAACGGAATCTCAGAGTCTATGTAAGCCCCCTCCCACCCACTTAGAGCTGGTGCTGTTACCCACTGCAGGGAGACTAGAGAACAGCTCACATCACTGGATACTTAGCAGACATTCCCCAGCAACAGCCTGGAGTGTGGTCAACCCACCGGGCAGCTAGACATAGAGGAGCATCAGGATCCACAGTAGTCTGACCCTCAGGAATGGCTACTTCTAGGGCATATGGGAGGGCACCATGTAACCTCCCAATGGGTTCACCTTCCCCACTGCCTAGACACAGCCGATTTATCAAGACAGGGGGATTGCAATGGAGAAAGAGTAATTCACTGCACAGCCAGCTGTGTGGGAGACCGGAGTTTTATTATTACTCAAATCAGTCTCCCTGAGCATTCCAGGATAGGGAGTTTTTAAAGACAATTTGGTGGGTAGGAGCTGGGGAAGTGGGGAGTGCTGATTGGTCAGGTTGGAAATGAAATCACAGGGGATCAAGATGAGGTTTTCTTGCTATCTTCTGTTCCTGAGTAGGATCACAGAACTGGTTGGGCCAGATTACAGGTCTGGGTGGTGTCAGTTGATCCACCCAGTGCAGGGTCTGCAAAATATCCCAAGCACTGATCTTAGGTTTTATACTACTGGCGTTATTTCTAGGAGCAATTTGGGGAGGTTCAGACTCTTGGAGTCAGAGGCTGCATGACCCTTAAACAGTAATTTCTAACCTTGTAGCTAATTTGTTAGTCCTACAAAGACAGACTAGTTCCCATGTGAGAAGGAGGCCTTTTTGAGAAAGGGCTATTAGCAGTTTTGTTTCAGAGTCAAACCATAAACTGAATTCCTTCACTAGGTTAGCTTGACCAATGCTCAGGAATGAATAAGGACACTGGTAAAGATTAGAAGCAAGATGGTGTCAGCTAGGTCTGATGTTTTTCACTGTCACAATTTCCTCGGTTGTAATTTTTGCAAAGGCAGCTTCAATCACATTAAGGGAGTACCTTGTGGAACAAAATAAATCAGATTGCAGGCCTTCAGTCTCTCAACTTTCCACTTGTGGGAAGTTTCTTTCAGCAGAGGCACAGGTAAAGTGTTTGGCTCAGTGGGGAAAGTCTGCAAGTGTACCTCAACAGTCAGGGCTCCCTGGTGCTTTTAAAGGATTTTGCCGAAGAGTACTTCTCCCCAGACCCACCACTGAAGACATAGCTGACACTTCTTCTACAGGAGTTTTTGACAGGAGGGCGTCTGTACACAGCTTTTCTGGATCACTTTGGGGCGACTGCATACCCACAGGAGGAGTGTCCTCTAGGCTCAGACTTGCACAAGAGGTATAGTCATAATTTCTCTCTACATGGAACATCAGCATTCCTGCAGATGAAAAGAGGTGGCTGTCCTATCTGAATAGCTGAAATACCAGGTCAGGAGTGTGAATAAGAGGTGGATAATTTTCATGCTGGCCTGAAATTAGAGCTGTGTTGGTTACCTCCCTTCCCTGCTAAAAAATCAGTAGTTTCAACTGATTTTTACTGGTAGGCACCTCCTATATACCTGAGCCCTGAATGTTCATCCCAGTGAATAAAATACTAGGGAAGAACGTTTTTAAAAGTGCACACCACTGAGAAGTAAGATAAGATTCATGAGACTGTTATCATTTCAGCCCCACAGAAGATAGTGAACCTGCCGATACACCCAGCACATCACTACTACAACCGGCATTTGAGAAAGCCGTCATAAGAACTCTCTGTAACCGTGGAACTCATTCTGACTCTTCACCACTGAAAGCACCCAGAGCTGAAACTAGATGAAAATAAACTATAAGCATTAAAGTCACATCCGTAGGGAGGCTAAATATATTTTTTTTCTAAAAACTCAGTTGAATCAAAAATAAACTTAAAAATAATAGAAAAATCAGCCTACCCAAATGAGAAGGAGCCAGAAAAATAATTCTGGCAATGTGAAGAAAAAGAGTTCTATAACACCTCCTAAATATCACAATAACTCTCTAGCGGTGGATGCAAACTGAGATGAAATCCTTGAAATAACAGAAAAGGAATTTAAAAAGTTGATTATTAAGTTTCTCAAGGAGATACAGGAGAATAGTGAAGATCAACATAAAGAAATTCACACAAAAGCAATTCAGGATATAAATGCAAAATTTTCTAAAGAGACAGATATTTTAAAGAAAAACCAATCAGAATGTCTGGAAATAAAAGAGACATTTATGAAATTGCAAAATGCAATGGAAAGTTTTAACAATAGATTAGAGGAGTCTTTAGTGTTTTCTAGGTGTAAGATCACATCATAAAAACAGATATAGTTTAACTTCCTCTTTTCCAAGAGGAAGTCCATTCTTTTGGATGTGCTTTATTTCTTTATCTTGCCTGCTTGCTCTGGCTAAGATTTGACCATGCTGAAACAAATCATAGCTCATAGATAAGACTTTCAAATTTAAACCAATCAATCAAACAAACAAAAAAGAATCAAAAGAAATAGTCTTCAGTAAATATGGAATTATATCAAATGGACAAAGTTAATAATTATAGATGTTCCTGAGGGAAAAGAATAAGGAAAACCTGTGGAAAACCTACTTAAGAAAATAATTGAGGAAAACTTCCCTGGACTTGCCAGAGATTTAGACATTCAAATACAGGAAGCTCAATGGAGATACAAGAACTCCTGGGAGACTCATTGTAAAAAGGACATCACTAAGGAGTGTGGTCATTAGGCTATCTAAAGTCAATGTGAAGGAAAGAATTCTAGGATCAGTGAGATAAAAAAATCAGGTAAACTTACAAAGGAAAATCTATCAGACTAACTGCAGTCTTCTCAGCAGAAACCTTTCAAGCCAGAAGGAATTGGGGTTCTATTTTCAGTCTCCTCAAATAGAATAACTGACAGCCAAGGATTTTTATATTCAACAAAAATAAGTTTCAGAAATGAAGAAATAAATTATTTCTCAGACAAGCAAATTCTGAGGAAATTTGTCAATACTAGGTCAGCCCTACAACAAATGCTAAGAGACTTTATAAATCTTGAAACAGAAGGTCAATACTGACCAGAATAGAAACTACTGAAAGCAGAAAATTCAAATTCAAAAGGTTATAAAGTAATAACGTAGTGAAGAAAACAAAGTCACTAGGTAACAATCAACATGATAACTGTACAGTGCCTCAACACCCAATATTAACATTGAATTTAAATGATCTAAATGCTCCACTTAAAAGATAGAGGATTGGCAGGATGGATAAAAAATCAAAAAGCTCTGCATTCAGGAGACATGTGTAACACACTAGGAATTTTATAGACTCAAGGTAAAGGAGTGGAAAAAATATTTCACAAAAATGGAAGCCAAAACCCAGGAGGAGTAGCTATTCTTATCTCAGATAAAATAAAATAGGCTTTAATGCAAGTACACAGATGTTGGGATGGTTCAATATATTCAAATTAATAAATATGATTTATTGCATAAACAGAATTAAAGAGAAAAACTATATGATCATCTCAATCGATGCATAAAAAACATTTAATAAAATCTAGCATCTCTTTATAATAAAAATCCTCAAGAAACTAAGCATATAGGAAACACACCTCAAAGGAAGAAAAGTCATACATGACAAATCCACAGACAACATCATACCAAACAGAGAAAAATTGAAAGCATTCCCCCTAACTACTGGAACAAGATAAGGATGCCCATTTTTACCACTTTCCTTCAACATAGTACTGGAAATCTTAGCCAGAGCAAGCAGGCAAGATAAAGAAATAAAGCACATCCAAAAGAATGGACTTCCTCTTGGAAAACAGGAAGTCAAACTATCTCTGTTTGCATGATGTGATCTTATACCTAGAAAACACTAAAGACTCCTCTAAAAGACTCCTAGTTCTGATACATGAATTCAGTAAGATCTCAGTTTATAAAATCCATGTAAACAAATCAGTAGCACTTTATACACCAACAATGACTAAGCTAAGGATCACATCAAAAACTCAATCCATTTTATGACAGCTGAAAAAAAACTAAAATACCTAGAAATATACTTATCTAAGGATGGAAAAATCTCTACAAAAGAACTAAAAAACACTGCTAAAGGAAATCACAGACACAAACAAATGGAAATACATTTCATGTTCATGGACTGGAAGAATCAATATGAAAATGACTATACTGCTAAAAGCAATCTACAGATTCCATGAAATTCCTATCAAAATATCAACATTTTTTCACAGAATTAGAAAAAAAACCACTAAAATTCATATGCTACCAAAAAGAACCTGAGTAGCCAAAACAATCTTAATCAAAAATAACACATCTTGGGTCATAATATTACCCAACTTCAAACTACACTACAATGATATAGAAACCAAAGCAGCATGGTACTGGTATAAAAGTATATACATAAACCAAATGAACAGAATAGAGAACCCATAAGTAAAGACAAATCCTTACAAACAACTGTTCTTCAATAAAGCATGCAAAAATGTTAATTGGGAAAACAGTACTCAATTCAGTGAGTGGCGCTGGGAAAATTGGATAGCCACATATAAAATAATGAAATGGGATTACTGACTCTCATCATGTACAAAAATTAACTCAAGGTGGATTAAACACTTAAATATAAAACTTAAAATCATAAAAATTCTGGAAGAAAATCTAGGAAAATCCCTTTTGGACACTGGCCTAAGCAAATAATTCATGAATAAGATCCCAAAAGAAAATGCATCAAAAATAAAAATAAATAAATGGGACATAATTAAACTAAAAAGCTCCTGCACAACACAAGAAATTATCATTAGAGTAAACACACAGTCTACAAAATGGGAGAAAATATTAATATTTTTAAATTATACATCCAAAAAAGGACTAATACCCAGAATCTACAAGGAGCCTAAACAAATCAGCAGGAAAAATACAAATAATTTCATTAAAAAGTGGGAAAAAGCCATAAATAGGCACTCCTCAAAAGAAGATGCACAAATGGCTGATAAACATATGAAAAAATGCTCAACATCATTAATTATCAGAGAAATGCAAATTAAAACCAAAATGAGATACCATTTACCCCAGGCAGAATGACCATTATGAAAATGTCTAAAGACAATAGATGTTGACATGGATGTGGTGAAAAAGGAATGCTTATAGATTACTGATGTGTATATAAATTAGTACAACCCCTATTGAAAATAGGATGGAGATTTCTCAAAGAACTAATAGTAAATCTACCATTTGATCCAGCAATCTCTACTGGGTATCTACCCAAAGCAAAAGAAGTCACTATATCAAAAAGACACCTGCATGCATACGTTCATTGCAGCACAATTCACAATGGCAAAGATATGGAATCAACCTAAGTGCTCATCAACTGATGAGTGGATAATAAAATGTGGTACATATACCATGGGATACTACCAGGCCACAAAAATAAATAAATAATGTATTTTGCAGCAACTAGGATGAAACTGGAGGACATTTTTCTAAGTAAAGTAACTCAGGAATCAAAAATCAAATACTGCAAATTCTCACTTAAAGTGGATGCTAAACTCTGGGTACCCAAAGGCATACAGAGTGATATAATGGACATTGGAAGCTCAGAAGCAGGGAAGTCAAAGGGGGTTAAACAGGAAACACTACCTATTGGATAATCACTTGTACCCCTAAAGCTATTGAAATAAAAATAAAATATTTTATACGGCAAGAAAACAAGAAAAAAGAAATATAATGCCATACACTAGTAAAAATACAATTCTATTAATTAGCTTTTGTAAGGTATGCTGTGTAACAAATAATCCCAAAATCTCCATGGATAGCAACAATAAAGCTTTATTTCTCTTTTGCCTTATTGAATAAATAAACACAATAAAACTTTATTTTGGTAATCTAGTGTATTGATTTTGTGACTGGGTGCCTCATTGCTTTAAGATAAAAAGAAAAACATAAAAAACCCTCATTTGCAATACACCTTCTGTTACTGTGGTAATGGAAACATTGGTACATTAATGTATATTTTTTGTATGCTGTAATTTAATTGATGGTTCTGTTTACATAATTTCTATAAACATGTGACTTAGAATGATAGAAATATTAATATTATTGATTATCTAATATATGCCAAGTGACTAAAAATATGTTTTTCTTTTAAATTCTCTCAGCAGCTAATATCATTTCACAGATTAGGAGACAAAATTCAGAGATGTTTAAATAAACTCCCAAAACATCACCCACCACCGAATTGGTAGAGTTTGGACTCTACTATGGAAGCATCCTAATTCAAATCCTCTACAGTTTATACTATATCATTTCCTAGACTAAAATAATCTTATTTAAGAGTTCATCCTTATCACTTACTAGGTTTGTGTTGCTGAACAAGTCACTATGTCAGCGTCCATTTTTGAACTTAGGATAATACTTACTCTTCATCTTCACTTAATTTATGTAAGGGTGAAAAAATAGAAGAAACAGGCTCTTAAAAAATAATAAAGCACACCACTATTTAAAGATATCTTAAACTTTTACTAGTCAATTGAGTTATGTCATAATATAAAGAGCTGGTTTTTGATATGGAGTATTAATTAATGATGAGGACTAGAACTTACCATGCTCTCTAAAAGTCAATATGTAATCTAAGAATATGGAAACAACCATTTGTCTGCAGCAGTGATGTTCCCGGATTTCCATGAACCTTGGTATCATTGCCTTTTCACATGTTGTTTCCTTTATGTGGAGCCTCCTTTTCCCCTTATGTCTTGTAAATGCCAATCATTCTTTCTCTTTATGTCTCCTCACTCTGAAAAATCTTCCCTGATCAATTTCCAACATACTTTACATCTCTGTTCCTGAAGCACTGTGTGCATAACCTCAGCATAGGATTTATACAGCTTTCACTTGACTGTTTTTGTTTTTGTTGTTGTTGTCGTTGTTTTGTCTATATCCCTTGCTGGTCTGAGCATCTTCATTATATAGTAAATGCCCAAAATTACTACTTCAGCGAGTGAGAATGTTATTATTTCCACTGTAATATAACTATAATTAGGTGATATTTATTATTTAAAATATAGCAGTTTAGCTTTTATAGTGAAGCTTATGATACACACAGCAAAGTACACAAAACATGAATGAAGTGCGATGAATTTTTTTTAAAAGCCGTCAACTACTGAGGTCAACAAATCTGTCATTTTTAGAACCCCAGATGTTCCCTTGTGCCTTTCCCAATCACTACCCTCTTCCTGCTTTCAAAAGTAACAAGTATCCTGACTTCTTAACTATACTGAAACTTCCTAACTGTGCTGATTATTCCATCTATAGTTGAGTTATACCTATTTGTTTAATTTTATACAAATATATGTTTACCATTATCACCATTTTTATTGTAGTAAAAAACATATCACATGAGATTTATCCCTTTAATAAACTTTTACGTTTTTAGGATAGTATTGTTAACTGTAAGCACAATGTTATACAGCAGACATCTTGACTTTCTCAGCTTGCAAAACCGAAACTTTTTAACCCCAGCTACTGTAAGAAAAATATTTTATGAATAATAAACAGAGTATAATATTGAATTTATCAGATGTATTTTACTTTCTAAGAAATCTTTTGCTATAAATTAGCCCCATATCATAAATAAGGGTATATTTCCAAATATATTCTCATACATATACGCATTGATATGAATATAAATTTTATATTATATTTACATAGCTACATTAGATGATATATTGAAAATATAGAAATGTACTTTGAGGGTAAGAAAATAAGAGATTGTAAAATACTACAAAGAAATATTTAACTAAATTTCTGTTGATTATTTTATAATAATGAATGCATTTTATAAAGTACTTAATATAAGGCATGTCATGATTTTGGCACTAAATCTTTCTGAAAATTTTATATTAATTAAACTTAAAAGGTGAAGAATAAAATGAGGAAACAAGAAAACTCCAGAGTTAAAAAATTCAATTTTTGCCAATAATGACTAGGACCTGATTAATAAATTGTGCTACATTTAGTACTCAATTATTAAACCTGGCAACCTAATCAGAAAATCAAGCTTCACAACCTGTAGCGTAGTTTAAAACTCAGCAAGTGTAACATCAAAGTGTGCAGCTGTATCAGTGGAATTGGTGGTTGAATCATCAAATGTGCAGTGCAATTAGTTGAGTATGAAAATCCCCCAGTGTTATAATATGGAGATGAATCAGCAAAGCTTCCTGGTGATTGCTCAATACCTGACTACTTCCTCAGTAACTATAGTTCTTGAATAATTTCCTAAATAAATATGGAAATGAAGTTTGATGAAATGAAACAGTAAATATGAAATAGTATTTGATAAATTTGAAAAATTGGTATACCTTGAAAGAAACTGGACAATATTTTTTACATACGCCCACTTATATACAGGGCCAACTAGAATTTACTACATGTTATTTTTGTTCTCTTAATGTTGTGGGGGTCATTTAAACATATCCCACTAGAGTTTACTCAATAGGTGAAATTACTTCATCCAGAAGAAATAAG
The DNA here is from genome assembly GCF_007565055.1 of Rhinopithecus roxellana. Lineage (NCBI taxonomy): Eukaryota > Metazoa > Chordata > Mammalia > Primates > Cercopithecidae > Rhinopithecus > Rhinopithecus roxellana. Next base: position 15,683,542 of record NC_044566.1, on the reverse strand, counting down.
TCATAGGAATACAGTATTTGCATACCTTATCTCAATAGAGTCATCTAGGCAGGTGAATCACCTGAGGTCAGGAGTTCGAGACTAGCCTGACCAATATGGAGAAACTCCGTCTCTACTAAAAATACAAAAAAATTAGCCAGGGTTGGTGGTGCATGCCTGTAATCCCAGGAGGCTGAGGCAGGAGAATCGCTTGAATCCAGGAGGCAGAGGTTGTGGTGAGCCAAGATCACACCATTGCACTCCAGCTTGGGCAAGAAGGGTGAAACTCCGTCTCAAACTCACCTTTTCCATGGTGAAGAACTAACCATTTACATGTTAATGAGATTCAAAACAAAATTTCTGGAAATTGAAATTCCTGTATATAGAAAGTTTCGTAAGTGTGGAAGAATGGAAGAATACAGTACTATTTCTAAAATTTCAGACAGGAAATGTAGAGGAGCTACATTTGCGGATATGTGGAAATTTGAAAGCTCTATGTTATGTACAGTGTTTTCTTTCACTTCAAAAATGTATGATTGAACATTCAAGTTCAGTGTTTTAAAAAACATTTCCCAACATATTTAAACTTCGGTGAGATTGTTTAGCTATCAGATGTCAGCATTCTATCAGCTGGCGTTCCAGGTCCTGCGTAAAATTCGTGAAAATATTTTAATATGACTATATTACAGATAACACAATTTTCATTGTTCTTTCTTTCTTTGGAAAAACAATTACTTTTTGAAATAATTAGGCCTTCGATTTTTTTTTTCAACAAACTGTATTTTATTTTATTTATTTTTATTTGTATTTTTTGAGACAGAGTCTCGCCCTATTGCCCAAAGGTGCTATCTAGGCTCATTGCAACCTCTACCTCCCAGGTTCAAGTTATTCTCCTGCCTCAGCACCTTCAACAAACTGTATTTAAAAAATACATATAAAGAGTGAAAATGTGATGTCAAAACATTTTCAGTTCTTCTCTCCAAACCTCTAGACTGAGGGCAAGTGACTATGAAGTTCGGGGAGGTCACTGAGGTGTGAGATTGGAAGACAAAAAAGGAACTAAGAGGTCTCTGAAAAAGGGTAATACATTTTCCAAAGAGGCAAACGACTCCTACTCCAGCTAAATGCTGCCATTCAACTTGATAGAATGTGCAGCATTTTGAGGAGATATCAGATTTTTTTAACTTTAAAATCCTTAATTTTAAAGAAGTTGGCTACTTTTTAAAAAGAAATAACTGTACCTTTCAAATACAATACATCTGCTTTCTGTCAGCTTGGAAGCTTTTATGTAAATGGAACTGTATTACAGAGGTCATATTCTATTGACACAGTTAAAGGAAAGGAGTGTTGACTATTTTGTAAAGCAGTTCCCCTAATTAGAAGTCAATTCTGTTAGAAGCTATATGTATATATGTATTTAAATCAAAGACAAGCAATTATAAGGCAGAAAGGACAAAAGATCATTCAATTCATCGTTTTATTTTAAATGGGAAAACAGAGACTCAGAAAAGTTCAAATCATTCACACAAAGTCATGCAATTTTTTTTAAAAGACCCAGAAAAAAAGATAACTGAAATAAATGAACCAAACACCTGCCTCTAGAGAAGTCCCATGGTTTGTGATGTCATATATGATATAGTACATAATCTTCAAAAAAGTACTGTGATGAAGATAATGTTAGCCGCATTCAAATGAATAAACAGCTTCAGGTCAATTACACACTATTTTCTATTCCCTACTTATATTGATTACTATTTATTAATAGGCACAACCGATTTGATGTAAATTGTGGAGAGATTTTGTGTATTTCAATCATTAGCTGACAGAGGGCTGCAGTACCCATCTTTGGTTAAATCTGAAGACATGCTACTGCTATTTCCTACTAGGCAGAAGAAATCAAATAGCCCTGTAAGCTTTATTATCTCCAAAACAAGCCTTAGAATGCATTGCTGCCAAATATCATTTTAGTCAGTTCAGCACATCTTAGCTGGGACACACACCAAGGAACCTGGACTGACAGCAAACATCCAGTGGAATGATGTGCAGAGCCAGCCATCTTTCCTGTATTCAGGAATTTCTCATTGATAATAGAGGAAGTGCTGAAGTAAGCTCTCCTTTAGCAGAAAACTTGGGATCGAAATCTCTCAGACTAAATGCAGTTAAGACTATCAAGGGTGTTAACATTTATTTTAGTACTTATGCCTATTGTTCAAGTTATGTAGATACCAGGTGGAACTAAATTAAATGTAATAAAAGTAGCAATAAATTGTATTTATCAAACACAGATTTATGACATACTTAGAACAAAGAGTTAGTAATAGAATATGCTAGCAGTATCCAATATGCTAAAAATTAATTTCAACACATTTTAATAAATAAATTTAAGAAAAAATTATCTAAATTTGGCCATCCTGTTTACTTTATCATTTTCCATTATTTATTCCTTTCCTTAGATATAATTATTTAATGTTTTATTTATTTGAATACAAGTAAATAGCTTCCCTTTTCATACTAGAATCTAAGTGAAATGAAGGTGAAGGTCTTGTCTTATTTGTTGATTGTAAAGTTTGGCAACGAGTTTAAAAACAAATAATCAATTAATTAATTGGTGTAAAATATTAATTACAGAGGAGAAAAAAGAATGTTAAGCACTCTTAATGAGAAAAGGTTTAGATAGTGAGGAATATAGCAAAATTTATAGGAATTAAATTTAGCCAGAGAGAGAAAATAATATTTAGAATTTTCAATGAATTCAAAAAATTTAAAATATAACACACATGAACAATACAGGAAGCTAAAAGTAAAGGAAAAATAAGCTAACTTGCTATGAAATTAATTTAATTAAACCTTAAGTGGCTAGGAACGATGAGATAGAAGAGAGGGGAAATACTATCTTTAGGCATTATTGGTTATCTTAGTTTGATAGTCTAAGTGAGAGAAAATCCTAATGTTTCTCTTTAAGACCAGTAAATATATGTATGTACATCCTGGACTTTAATCTCTCTTTTTTCAATTCTTGAAAGGTATATATGTGTTGCCAATTATTTTATTTTAACACCTACTTCGTGAAAATCTTAGCGTGGATTATAATTAGATGATGGTTCCTGTTCAAGATCTATATACTTCACTTCCAAAACTCTTTACCAAGTGAAATGTACAATTTATCTATTTCTTCTTCAATGTCCTCTAGTGTAGTTTTGCTCACATTCTTTGTTACTAGAAGTTTGTACACTTTTACCAATATCTCCCCATTTCCCTTACTGCACCCTGACACCTTCAGCTCCTGGCAACTATTCTACTCTTTGCTTCTAAGACTTTGGTATTTTTTAGATTTCATTTATAAGTGAGACCATACAATATGTGTTCTTCTGTTAACTGACTTATTTTACTCAGTGCAAAGTCCTCCAGGTTGATTAATGTCACAAATGGCAGAATTTCCCTATTTTTTATGACAGAAAGTATTTCATTTTCTTTATCCATTCATCTAGATGTACACTTATGTTGTTTTCATATATTGACATTTGTGAATAATGCCACAATAAACATGGGAATGCAAATTTTTTTTCAAAATAGTGATCTTATTTCCTCTGTATATATAGCCAGTAGTTGGACTACTGGATCATTTGGTAGTTCTATATTTAATTTTTTTGAAGAACCTCCATAGTGCTTTTCCATAATGGCTGTGTTCTCACCAACAGTTTCAGAGCTCCCTTTTTTTGTGCATTATTTCCAACACTTCTTTTTTCTTTTTGATAATAGTCAAAGAGAGATGAGGTGATATCTCATTGTAGTTTTTATTTGCTTTTCCCTGGTGATTAGTGATGCTGAGCACCTTATATTCCTGTTGGCCATTTGCATTTCCTTTTTGGAAAAAATGTCTATATTTTCTCTAAGAATTGGAATAAGAAAAGACTTGTACTCTCATCACTTCTATTTAACAAGGTAGTGGAAATTCTAGCCAGAGCAATTAGGCAAGAAAAAGTAGTAAAGACATCCGAATCAGAGAGAGAAGAAGTTACACTGTTTTTGTCTGCAGATAACACAGTCTTATATAAAGAAACCCTAACCACTCAACCAAGAAAAAATATTAAAACCAATACATGATTCAGTAAAGTTGCCAAAGATAAAATCAACATACAAAATCAGTTGCATTTCCATACACTAACAACAAACAATCTGAACAGAAATTAAAAATTTCATTTACAATAGGATTAAAAAATACTTAGGAATAAATTCAGTGAAGGTTGTGAAAAATCTGTACAGTAAAAACTACAAGATATTGATAAAAGAAATTGAAGATGGCACAAGTACATAAAAAGATACTTTAAAAAATTATCGATTGGGAGTATTAATATTGTTTAAATGTTCATACTACACAAATTTAACTACAGGTTCAATGCAGACCCAATAAAAAATCCAATGGCATATTTTACACAAGTAGAAAAAAATCATAAAATTCACTTAGAAACAGAAAACTGGCATAACCAAAAAAAAAAAAAAAAAAAATTTGAGCCTGAAGAACAATGGTGAAGATATTATACTCCCTTATATCAAATCACATAACAGCACAACAGTAATCAAAACAGTATGTTCCTGGCATAAAAATAGACATGCAGAACAATATAACCTAATAGTGAGTTCAGAAATAAACCCAGGTATATACAGTCAACTGATCTTTGACAAGGGCACCAATACACAATGTGGCAAGAATAGTCTCTTGAATAAAAGGTGATGGGAAAGCTAGATAATCACATGCAAAAGGATGAAATTGGACACTTGTCTTATACTATACATAAAAACTAGCTGGAAATGGATTAAAGACTTAAATGTAAGACCTGAACCTAGAGAAAACAGAAAAAAATCTTTGGTATTAGTTTTCAGTATAATATGATATTTTCAGTATAATATCAAAAATACAGGAGACAAAAGTGAAAACAAATGACTAGTACTGCATCAAACTAAAAAGTTTCTGTTAACAAAGAAAACCATCAACAAAATGAAAAGGCAATCTACAGAATGGTAGAAAATATTTGCAAATCATATATCTGATACAGGGTTAATTTCCAAAATATATAAGGAATTCACATTATTCAATAGCAAAAATAAATACATAAATATGTTAAGTGAAAAATAGGCAAAAATCTGAATAAGTATTGTTTTTAGATCCAATTCCTCTATCTAGCAATCTAGTAATGATTTGGTGTCTGAACATATTTGTCTTCATCATCTCTCCCTCAAGTCTTCTCCATTTAATCAATATTTCTTCATCCTTTTGTAGAGTAAAATCTTTTTAATCAAAAAGTCATTTGGCTTAAGGCAGGAGACCAGGTAGAGGCAGAACTCTTGTGACCTCTGTTTCTTAGAGAACCTGATACAAAATCATTTAAACCAATTCAGATTCACTGTCTCCTTTGTATAGACATGCCTATAAGGAAAGGTAAAAGCAATATTCTATCTGGCAGCTTTTTATTGATTCAGGAGTTATACAAGTGATACATATATAGAGAAAACTGGTATTTATTTAATATAGGTTGTTGATCATTGTTAGCTTTGGTGGCCATGAAAGTCTACCCTTAGACTTCTAGCTTCAGAGATTGTGATGCTGCTATTGCCCTCTGAATTCCATCTCTATGTTTCACCAGTAAAATGCTTCTCATGGGCTGCTTCTAGCCAATGCTTCAATATAGCAGTGATAGTAAATCTGGCCCATTCCTAGGTGATGAGTAATCAGTCCCTCTGATGGGCAAGTGTGGCTCAAGGAATCCACATGAACCTTGGCAAACTGTTAGAATCGCACTGCAGTCTAAGAGTCTCCTACTTCATCTTCTTTCCCTTCCTCCCTTAGAAAGGTTAGGCCTGTGCAGTGGTCTTGACATATCTCCCAGCTGTCCTGGCATCATGCACTTCACGTCACAAGCTTTTCTTTGTGTGTGTGTGTGTGTGTGTGTGTGTGTGTGTGTATATAAATATGGAGTTTCACTGTGTTGCCAGTGGTGCCAATGCAACTTCTGCCTCCTGGATTCAAGCGATTCTCTTGCCTCAGTCTCCTGAGTAGCTGAGATTACAGGCATGTGCCACCACCCCCAATTAATTTTTCTTTTTCTTTTTTTTCTTTTTTTTTTAAGTAGAGATGGGATATCAGCATGTTGGTCAGGATGGTCTCGATCTCCTGACCTCGTGATCCACCCACCTCGGCCTCCCAGAGTGCTGGGATTACAAGCATGAGCCACCAGTGCCCAGACAGCATTTCTCCTAATATTTTTAATATCTAATCCCAACTTGACATCTGCTTTTTAGGAGACCTGGATTACCCCATTGGGCTTAGCCTCTCCTTGTTGTCAACATCAACAATAACTTAGATAGCAAGCCAATAAAAAAAAATCATAGAATTTTTCGTATATGAAAAGTGCTTTGCAGATACCTGGTTAAACACCATGGATACAAGGATTTACTTTTGCTCTCTACTGGAATTCAATGATAGTGGTAGTTGAATTAAAGACATAAATAATCATGTAAAACTACAGAGTAAGTGATAAGGTAACAGCAGATCAGAGATGTCAACAAACATTTTGAAATTATATAGAGGTAGGGAGTAGTAAATTAATTAACAGAGTAAGGAAATCACAGCGAAATGAAACTTCAGAAGAGATGCCAATGAAAAGCAGCCTCTGTCCTTCAAGTGTCCATCTATATAGGGAGTTAATAATGGTACCTATTTTTAGTGTTAATTTGAGAAGAAAGTGAGCTAATATGTATCAATCAATCACTTAGAACTTAGAATGTCTAGCTCATTCTATAGTCAATAAATATTAAGTAAATAGTCAATAAATATTAAGTGTTATTAAATTATTATGTGAACTATTATCACTCTATCCAATTAAAAATATTCTAATTTATCTGCCAGAATAACTGGCACTTTGGTAAAATACATAAAGTCTCAAAAATGATGAGAACACTGGTATGTCTCCACATAATCTGTCGGACCTGCTATAAGTACAGAATCTTTGGTTTTAACCAGACCTGCTAAATCAGAGTCTCTGGGGTTTGAGTTTTAGAATTTGCATTTTAACAAACTCCCTGAGGTTATCTTTGCATTTTGAATTATAAGAACTACTTCATCACGGAAACATTTTAAGCTGGTTAACATGTAACGTGAGTCATGTCATTATTTGCCCACATTGCCGACCTGTCTTACTGATTTTATACCAATAGCACTCTACAACCTTTGTATTCTCCAAGCAAATGTCAGTTTCTTCCTGTTGTTGAACATATTTTTTGTTATTGTTTTTGTGGTTTGTTATTGTTGTTGTTGTTATTCTTCTGCTCAGGCTGCTTTACCCTCTAATACTCTTAAAAATTTAACTTTTATATTTCACAATCTGCTTCAGGTATTATTCCTTTGAGAAAGCTAGTCCAGTATTTGATAAACCCTGATAGAATTGATCATTCATGGTCCTCTCACATGCTAGGTATGACAGCTGCCTGGTGCTCTCACAGTGCATTATAATTTGTTTCTATCTCCCCTCCTGGACTTTGCATGCCTTAAGTTCAGGGTCCTATATGATATCTTTCTCTTTAATACAAATCCCTAACAGGCCTGAGACTTTAGTACAGTTGTTATAGAAATTTGATGAATGATTTCCTATAAATGGAATGTACTTGTATATTCACACAATATTTTTCTTTTCTTTCTTTTTTTTTGCAATTATCTCTGAAACACAATTTTGTTCATGGAGTACTCTTCATGACATACTCCCAATAGATAGAAGGAACCCATGTTGAAGAAGATACTGAGTTTTACTCATTGATTCACTGGTGTTAACAAGTACTGAGTTCAAATTAGAGATAAAATATTAATATGGAGAAGCAAATCAAACTATGGTGTTTATGTTTTCTCTTTAAGAGTAAAGTTGCTTAAGATAGTTCTAAACTAAGCTTTAATTTTAAATACGTTTCTTACTTTTTAAAAAATTAAATTTAAAAGGGAAAGTAAAGTGTTCCTTTATTAATCTATCCTCTTAAACTCTTATACAAAGTACTTCCAAGTTCTCTTTACAGAGAAAATATGCCAATGTCTCAGTTTAAGGACCAGATTAGCACCTGCTTTAAGAATTTGGGAGGCACTAATTGACCTGAAAACAGCCCAACATGAGCAGCAGGCATGGTGTTATGTTTGCTTCAAAATCTAAGTCTCATTGTCAACACTTACCTAATGTAAATATAAGAAGAAACAAATTGAACAGTACTGTTGATTGCGTGTGATAAAGCCATATCTCATTGAGCCAAATTCTCCCTGGGGTATGTCATTCCTTGGAACTCAGATAAGCATCCAGTGAGATGAATTAACACTATGAAGTCACTAGGGTATCATCAAGACTTTTCTGTTGATGATACTATGTCGTTGGTGCTGGGGAAAATCTGGCTAATCTTGTTAGTAGCAGAAATAATGTAATTTAAGTGAACTGCCAGGAAAATTAGAGCAGGTGAACAGTAGACAGAAATAATGCCCTAAAGAGACAAAAGAAAATGCTTAGACTCTTTTTCACTTTATTTCAGTGCTACTAAACGCTATTGGTATCTGTTTGCTTCTGTGTCTCTGTCAATGCTGAGTAGCAAATTAGGCATTTGGGGAGACATTAACTCTTCCAAGCCACTTGGAGACTATTTAGTGCATTTCTGAGCAGTGCTAATTGACAGAATTGTAAATGAAAACATAAGAAAAATGTGATATTTATCTTTACTGAATTAAGAATTTTAGAAAACCACAGGAGAATGACTCATTGACATCCCTTTTAAGAAAGAAATACAATTCCAGATTCCTGCCATATTTAATTATGTGATAACCACGAGGCAGTGGCTTCTTACACGGGTATTCAGACTAGGTATGTGCTAAAGTTTTTGTAGACTAGAGAGTTAACTTTCCCAAACCTTAATAGCTCAAATCCATAAGAATAAAATGTTAAAAGTATGTGGTTGGTTTTCTAAGGGCATTAGCTGCAACCTATTTGATTAATGTAATTTTCAATAATTCTTCTGTATAAAATCAACCAAGTGCTTCACAAAGTCTAGCCTATTAGTTTCTTCCTGCATATATTTTATGTATTGTGTTCTCGTATATTTTTGCTTATGTCATTGCTCTTAATTGAAGTGATCAGTCTTGAGTTTTAAAAAACTCAAGCTGGAGTAGTCTGTGGAATGTGGCAAAATAATCTATCTTTATTATAATTATATTAAAATCTTCACTGAAGAAGTGAAGGTAAGATATTGATCTAAGTAACCTTGGAAATGAGTGGAGTTTATGAAATTAAAGTCCTGTAGAATTTTATATAAGTACTGTACTATATATATATAGTTGATAAAGTTGTTTTCATTGAGGGTATGGTTCAACAATTCTGGTATCACTGACACTGGACATCTTTACTAGAAATGAACCATTAAATAAATGGTTTGAAGATGGTGAGAATAATTATTCTTATTGATAGAGTGGGAGATTTCATGGAATCCAAGAGGAAAGGCAAGATACATTGGTTGGAGAACATATTTAGGTCAGCATACAGAAGGTTAAATATAGAAATATTTATAAATATGGATATACTTATATATACACAGACTAGTATGTACAAACACATTCCCTTGCTCTATCTACTGAAAGGGCATAGAAATAGTAGCAGTAGCATCTTCAGACCTCACTTCTAATTCTAGTTCTTTTGCTATTTCTACCACATCTGTAGTTAAATCCGCCAGCTGAAATCTCGAGCCCCTCAAAGTCATCAATGAAGTTAAAATCCACTTCATCCAAACTCTTATTTGGATTGATTTTTTGACTTCCTCCTGTATGTCAAGAATTTTCTCAATGGCATCTATAATGGTAAATCTTTTCTAGGAAACCTTCAGTTTACTTTGACCAAATCTATCAGAGGAATCACTACCTATGCTAGCTAAAGCCTTAAAAAAAAAAAAAAGTATTTTCTAAGTAATAATACTAGAAAGTTGAAATGACTCCTTGACCATGGGCTGAAGAATGGATGCTGTTTTAGCAGGCATGGAACAACATAAATCTCCTTGTACATCTTGTACATCTGTATCAGAGTTCTTGGGGGACCAGGTGCATTGTCAATGAGCAGTAATATTTTGAAATGAATCATTTTTTCTGAGCCGTAGGTCTCCACAATGAGCTTAAAATGTTTAGTAAACCACATTGTAGAAAGATGTGTTGTCTTGCAGCCTTTTTTGTTTCATTTATAGGGCGTAGACAGCTTTAACTCTTAAGGGCCATAGTGTTTTCAAGGAAATGAGCATTGACTACAAGTTAAAGTCAGCAACTACATTTCTCCAAACAAGAGTGTCAGCCTGTCCTTTGATGCTCTGAAGACATGCTTTGACTTATCTCTAGCTATACAATAGCATAGTTTCCAAATAAGGCTGCTTTGTTCACATTAAAAATCTATCGTTGAGTGTACCCACCTAATCAATGATAAAGTTAGATCTTCTAGATAAAGAACTATGACTTCTACATCAGCACTTGCTGCTTGACCTTGCACTTTTATGTTATGGAGATGGCTTCTTTCCTTAAACCTCGTGAACTAACTTATGTTGGCTTAAAAAATTATTATTATTAAGATTATTATTTTTTGAGATGGAGTGTCACTCAAAAAGAGTTTCACTCTTGTTACCCAGACTGGAGTGCAATGGTGCAATCTCGGCTCACTGCAACCTCTGCCTCCCAAGTTCAAGCGGTTCTCCTGCCTCAGGCCCCCGAGTAGCTGGGATTACAGGCACCCACCACCATGCTCAGTTAATTTTTTGTATTTTTAGTAGAGGTGGGGTTTCACTATGTTGGCCAGGTTGGTCTTGAACTCCTGACCTCAGGTGATCCGCCCACCTTGGCCTCCTAGAATGCTGGGATTACAGGCATGAGCCACCGTACCTGGCCCAGCTTCAAAATTTTATTTTGCAGCTTCCTCACCTCTCTCAGTCTTCATAGAATTGAAGAGTTAAAAGCTCGTTCTCTTTTAAGGTTTTGCTTAAGGGAATGTTGTGGCTGGTTTGATCTTCCATCTAGACCACTAAAATATTCTTCATATTATCATTAAGGTTGTTTCACTTGTTATCATCTTGTGTTCAATGGAGTAGCACTTTTAGTTTCCTTTAATAACTTTGTTTTTTGCATTTATAACTTGGCTAACTGGGCAAGTAGCATAGTTTTTAGCCTATCTCAGCTTTCACCATGCCTTTCTCTAATCTTAATCATTTCTAGTTATTGTTTTAAAGATGTGTGTGACTTTTCATTTGAACACTTAAAATCCATTATAAGGTCACTAATTGGGCTAATTTCTATATAGCTGTGTCTTAGAGAATAGGGTAGCCCAAGGCAAGAAAAAGAAATGGGGAAATGGCTAGTCACTGGAGCAGTAAGAACACACACAGCATTTATTGATTATGTTTGCCATCTTATGTAAGCATGGTTCCCGGTGCCACAAAACAATTACAATAGTAATATCAAGGATCATTGATCACAGATCTCCATAACAGATATAATGATAATAAATTTTTTTCTGAAATAGTTATTAAGTCAATGTATGTATTATTAATTGTGACAATTTATAAGTTTGATTTCTGATAATTAAATCCTCTTGTTTGCCTCAAACCTACAATTTGCAAAAAAAACATAGTATTCATGAAGTGCAATGAAGTGAAGCCGAATAAAACAAGATATGTCTTGTTCACTTGGGAGAACAGATTACTGATGACTACTTTCATCATAATTGTTTTTTCCTTCAGGAAAAATCAAATGGATTTCAAAATTTCTTTTATTAAAAGGAAACATGAAATAGAAAAATTAAAAGTTTTAATCTCCATTAAAATATTTAAAGTGTAATACTCTATGAATTTGCTGGACTGCCATATCAGAATACTACAAATTGGGTGACTTAAACCACAGAATATTTTTTCTTGCAGTTCTGGAAGCTAGAAGTCTACAATCAAAATGGCAACAGGGTGAGTTTCTGCTGAGGCCTCCCTTTGGCTTGAAGATGGCTGCCTTCTCCCTACGTCCTCACATGATCTTTCCTCTGTGCCCACACATCCATGGTGTCTCTTCCTCCTATTAGAACAGTCATTCTAATTAAGGCCCATCCCAACAGCTTTGTTTTAGGTTAATGATCTCTTTAAAGGCCAAATCAGTCAAATTATAAGGTACTATAGGTCAGGGCTTCAACATAGGAGCTTTGAGGGATATAATTCTGTCCATAACCCTTACATTTTAAGCAAACATTTCAAAGTTAAATAAGAATGATTATCAGAAATCAAACATAAATGTTTGCAATAAGCAAATATGTACATTGACTCAATAATTGTTTCAGAATCTATTTCTATTGAGTTTGATAATAATCTTGGAGAAAAAAATGAAACAAATAAGGTATTAATTTCACCTTCAGTGTGCTTTCTGAATTGGGGAAGAAATGGACATAAAGACCAGTATAATGGTAGGATGTAGTTTGTTTTTGAAAATGACTATGCAAACTCAAATAAAGATTCCAGCTCACAGTATCAGAAGTAATTTGGGAGAAGTAAGAATGTTACAGTTGATTTTTAAATATGATTAAGACACAAAAACTGCATTAAATTTTGTAACCTATTTGTATAACTTATCTTAATTTGTACTGCTTGACATTGTGCAAATAAATGAAATTAATCTGCAACATTTGAACTTAACTGGGCTGTGTTAAATAATGTACCAGACCAAGAAAGTTAAGTGATTTCTTCATTGGTTCCAGTTAGGCTATTAACTGCTATGTAACCTTAAGATAGTCACTTAACTTCTCTGGGCCTTGCTTTCCTCATCTGTAAAATATGGGCATTAAATTAGATGAACTATGGGATTCTGATTACTTCCTTACTGGATGATCACTGTTTATCACCTTTGAGAAGTCTGAATAGTCGCAGAAATTTTTATTAACTTTTCCCAAATTCTCCTAAGAATAAAGTTTATATAGAAAAATTAATCCCAGAGTCTATTCAATTCCTGATTAATGCAATTTTGTTTTAAAAAAGTCATGAAATGAGAAAACAATATTCAAAAATTTAATAAATATTTTAGAGGTAATAGAATGTATGGCAATATAGACAAAAGGAATCTTAGAGATCAACTATTTTATTTTTTAAGTCAGTACCCCAAATTCCATAAACTGAAAAAGGCAAGACATATACTAAAATGTGAAATTTTGAAATCCTTGCATTTTGTAAACTCCCTAACTTGTGACTTAGTTTTACTTTCCATGATAACAATTTGTTTTGCTATAACCAATTCCTGAAATCTAGTTGAAGAATAGGTAACACATGGCTAGTTTTAGAAACTGAGACCCTCAGCATTGCATTACACTTATACAAAACTATAGGAATATCCTTGGTTCTTAGGATCCTGGAATAAAAGAATAAAAATCAGAAATATCATTTCATATAGGGGTCAGATAATACAACAGATATGGCTGAAATAATAAATTTTAGTGAGTTGGACTATAAGGTGAAGATAGCACCAGCAAGGAATAAATAAATGGCAAAATATATGTGTCTGCATGTGGGTATGTGTGGAATGCATCTGCTTGGGAAACACAGAGATAGAGACCTATATTTTAGTTCTTGACATTACGGCAAGTTAACAAGTGTTACTATCTCCATTCTCTGTACCTAATACCATAATTCCGATGCCATAGAAAATGATAATTGAGAGAAAAAAGAGAGAATGACTTCGATACATTGCAGGGAAAGAGAGTGTTGAGTAACCACAAAACAGAGTGGAAGCCTGAGTAGCATCACATCAGTGTACAGTTCAGGTGTACCTTGCCTGGAATGGTCATTGTCTTGCCTTTTTATCAAGTTGGAAAATGTATATCTTCAGATTACAAATGTAAGAAAAGTAGTTTCTAAGAGCATAAACACGAAGTTCTTCTCCATCTCCTCCTGCATTTTTTGTTGCCTAAGGGATTACAGCTGATGGAGAAAGTTCTTAGAAATATCAGCACTCAAAATGTACAGCCATAGAGGTTTTCTAAGAGCCTACTTGTTTCTGCCATAAGACCAATCCTTACACAACACTTGAGAAACAGAAGCTGTTGCTCAGTCTTTGAGTTCCTCACCCTGAGTAGACAGAAACAACAAAGGTATGTAATACACCTATGAGAATATCTGAGAACAATTTCTTTAAGAATTTAGAAAAGAAACCTAATACTGCATTCTAGGCAAGATAGATAGACCTATCTCTTTCTTTATCATCTCTATATATCTCTAACTCCCTCTATGTTAATTCAGAGAGTCTGAGAATTTAAAATAATTATGGTAAACACTAACTAGATAAATGAAAATATATTAGTAAAAAAAAACAAGCAATTTTCAGAAAGAATAAACTGGAAATGCTGAGTATACAAATATTAAACATGAAATAAAGCTTCCAAGAGCTGTAATATAGAGCAGAATGAATATAGTAATGAAAAATAAATGAATGAGTAGGTTGTAAGAAGTTGAGCAATACATCAAGTAAGAAGAAAAATACGATATTTTATAGTAGAATTTGTAAGGAAAGAACTAAAAAACAGGATTTAATTTCAATTTCAGGAAAAAATCAACATGAAATGAAAAATATGAAAAAATATCTAAAAATCTTCTAAAATTAAAGAAAGATAATACTTTTCAGATTGAAGAATACTAGACAGGACAAATAAGGAATAAGCCCACAACTGAGCACATTTTATTAACACTTTATGATGTAAAAATCACATCTAAAATATTTTTGAAAAAAACAAGAACCCATCACTTACAGTAGAACTGAGTTTAGATTAACAAATGATTTCAATGTTACCAATGACAAGTGGGGAAACACTGAAGTGAAATCTTCAAACTGCCAATGAACTAAATCTCAACCCTACATTTTATACTCAGTAAAAGTCTTTTAACTGAAAAAGGAAATTATTCTGAGAAAGCCAAGGTCTAACAATGTTTAATTTATCATCTGCTTTGAAAAATTCTTATATAGAGTAATTGTATAATTTATAGTCTAAACTATGACACTTTTTAGCATGGCTAAATGCTGAATAATGATCAACTAAATAATATCTATAATTGTGCTTATCAATCTAAGTAAACGAGGTCTTCCCTATGCAAACTCAGACAAATGAACATACTACTCTTGAAAAAGATACACTTTCAAAAAGAAAAAAAAATCAGGTGAAGCTCTATATAAGGAAAAATAATATGTGGTAGCTCAGTAAAATATTGCTTTTACAAACTTTAACATATCATATTCAAAATTTCAGACTTGAAATTCTACATAATAGCAATGCAACAGTAATGATGGTAGATAGAAGAGGCAAGGGAAGCTGAAGAGTAGTGAGAGTACTTTTGAGGATAGTGTTTAGGATGTCTACATCCAATTTAATAAATTTAACTAATTAACAAAGAAATATAAACATAAGACTGAGTTTCATTGAGCTAGGGGAAGTATAACAACAATTAGAACAGAATTCATGATTTTCCAATCAACGGAATAGTAAACCCTTTCAATAAAAGCCAGGAAGCAAAACAAAAACAAGATAGTGTACATAGAAAACATAAATAAAAGGGAAAATATGTTATATCACATTTATCACAATAAATATGAGATATATCATCAAATCAAGAATGTCATCTATCAACAACTTGTCCACAAGGAACATAATAAAGCAAATCAGGAAAACTAAGCTTATTCAGAGAAGCATAAACAAAAAAAAGGGTTATCTATTTTAAAATTAAACAATATCAAATGAGGCATTGACATAAAGATAAATAAAAATTTTTACTATATATATAAAAAGTTTAACTACCATGAATATACACATTTAATACACACACACACACACACACACACACACACACACTCTTTTACCTCAGAATATATAATGCAACAGCTGAATAAAATAAAAGGAGAAACAGATAAACAGTAGTTGAAAATTTAACAAATCTTCATAAATTAGTATCAGGCAAAAATATTGAAGATTTTATTAGTTGAATTAAATTAAGTCAACTAGAAGTTTACAACTGAAAGAAAAAAAAATTTTTCAAAGGCGTATGGAGCATCATATTAAGCTCGAAAGAAAGTTTTAATACATTTCAAATAAATTCAATTCATGCATTTTAAGTTTATTTTATTGTATTGTAGCTTGTTGACACAAGACCTTTGTATCAGTTCATTGCCACACTGCTATAAAGACACACCCAAGACTGGGTAATTTATAAAGGAATAAAGGAAAGAGGTCTAATTGACTCACAGTTCTGCATATCTGAGAAAGCCTCAGGAAACTTACAGTTATGGCGGAAGGCAAGAGAGAAAGCCATGTCTTATGTGGTAGCAGGCGAGAGAGAGAGTGAATGAGCGAAGGGGGAAGAGCCCCTTATAAAACCATAGATCTTGGGGGAACTCAGTCACTACGATGAGAACAGCATGGTGGAAATCGCCCCCATGACCAATCACCTACCACTAGGTCCCGCTCATGACATGTGGGGATCATAGGGATTAAAATTCGAGATGAGTTTTGGGGGTGGGGCACAGAGCCAAACCATATATTATTCTGCCCTGGCCCCTCCCACATCTCATGTGTTTTCACATTTCAAAACCAATAATGCCTTCCCAATAGTCCCCTAAAGTCTTAAGTCATTCTGCCTTTAACTAAAACGTCCACAGTCCAAAGTCTCATCTGAGCAAAGGCAAGTCCCTTCAGCCTATGAGCCTGTAAAATCAAAAACAACTTAGTTACTTCAGGCATCTGGTACATTCAATCAAATGGGAGACATTGGCCAAAACAAAAAGGCTAAGACCCCATGCATGTCTGAAACCAGGCAGGTCAGTCATTAAGTCTTAAAGGTCCAAAATGATCTCCTTTGACTCCATGTCCCACATCCATGTCACACTGATGCAATAGGTGGGCTCCCACAGTCTTGAGTAGCTCTGCCTCTATGGCTTTTCCAGGCACATGGTGCAAACTGTCAGTGAATCTACCATTCTGGGGTCTGGAGGACAGTGGTGTTCTTCTCAAAGCTTCACTAGGCAGTACCCCAATGGGGACTCTGTGTAGGGGCTCCAATCCAAAATTTCCCTTTGTCACTTGCCTAGAATAGGTTCTCCATGAGGGCTCTACTCCTGCAGCAAACTTCTGCCTGGATATTCAGGTCTTTCTGTGCATCCTTTGAAATCTAGGCAGGGGTTCCCAAACCTCAATTCTTCACTTCTGTGTACCTACAGGCCTAACACCACATGGAAACCACCAAGGCATGGGGCTTGCACCCTCTGAAGCAACAGCCTGAGCTGTAAGTTACCCCATATTAGCCACAGCTGGAGCTCGAGTGGCAGCAGCTGGGACACAAGGTGCCAAGTCCCAAGGTTTCACAGAGCAGCAGTGGGCTGGGTAGGTGGGGTCCTGAGTCCAGCTCATGGGACCATTTTTTCCTCATAGGTCTCTGGGCCTGTGATGGGAAGGTTGCTGTGAAGGTCTGTGACATACCCTGAAGACACTGTCCGCATTATGTTGGTGACAAACATTTGGCTCCTTGTTATTTATGCAAATTTCTGTAGCCAGCTTGAATTTCTCCCCAGAAAAGAGGTTTTTCTTTTTTACTACATGGCCAGGCTGCAAATTTTCTAACCTTTTACTCTCTGCTTGCCCTTTAAATGTAAGTTCCAATTTCAGATAATCTCTTTCAAGTTCCAAGTTCCACAGATCTTTAGGTCAGGGGAAACATGCCACCAATCTCTTTGCTAAAACATAGCAAGAGTGACCTTTATTCTAGTTCTTCATTTCTGTCTGAGACCACTCATCCTGGACTTGTTGTCCATATCACTATCAGCATTTTGGTCAAAACCAGTAAATAAGTCTCAGGAAGTTCCAAACATTCCCGCATCCTTCTGTCTTCTTCTTAGCCTTCCAAACTCTTCCAATGTTTGCCTGTACAGAGTTCCAAAATCATTTCCACATTTTCTGGTATCTTTATTGCACAGCCTCGCTCCCAGTACCAATTTACAGTATTAGTTCATTCTCATGCTGCTGTAAAGACATATCCAAGACTGGCTAATTTATAAAGGAAAGAGGTTTAATTGATTACCAGGTTCCACATGGCTGGAGAGTCCTCAGGAAATAAAATAATGACAGAGGGTGAGAGAGAAGTAACAGAACATCTTACATGGTGGCAGGCAAGACAGAGCAATGAGTCAAGGAGGAAGAGTCCCTTATAAAATCATAAGCTCTTGCAAAAACTCTCACTATCATTAGAACAATGTGGGGGAAACTGCCCCCATGATTCAATCACCTTTCACCAGGTCTCAACCTTGACACCTGGTGATTATGGGGATTATAATTTGAGATGAGATTTGGGTGGGGACAGGGAGCCAAACCATATCAGCCTTGCTTTGCCACCTAGAATACAATGCAGTGGTGTGATCACAGCTCACTGAAGCCTCAACGGCCTCAAACTCCTGTGCTCACATGATCCTCCTGTCCCACCTTCCTGACTAGTTGGGGCCAAAGGCGCATGCTATTTTTTTTTTTTTTTTCTTTTGATGGAAACAGAGTCTAGCTATGTTGCTCTGGCTGATCTCGAACTCCTGTGCTCAGGCAATCTTCCCACCTCAGCCTCCAAAAGTGATTGGGATTACAGAAGTGAGCCATCACCCTTGGCCTAGTTTAGGCTCAGAATATAAAGCAATAAAATGCAATCAATAAGGAAAGGATGATGAGTTGGATAGATGGGTAGAGATATATATTTATATAAACCTGTAGTTCAAATATAATTTTGTTACATTTAATTTTAGAAAACTATATATATAAAATATATATATATCCATCACCACCCCATACATATATATACATAAAAATCCCCCAAAATTATTAATTATTGTTCTAATGCATGATTTTATTAACTTTATATAGCATTTTATTTTATAAATGTCAATTTTAAATCTAATGCCTTCTTATTAGATATTAAGCAATTTGCCATTTTTGTGTATGATAATTACTAAAAAATATGCTTATATATAAAGCTCTCTAAATATTTCTAATTTTTTATTGATGATAACATTCTTGAAGAAATTATTCCTGAATTTTACATGAACTGTTGCTTTTATATTCATAAGACTTTCACAACAAAAATCATTTATACAAATTTAGAAATCTTTCATCATTGTTTGTTTGTTTATTTATTGAGACAGAGTTTCACTCTTATGGCCCAGGCTGTAGTACAATGCTGCGACCTTGGCTCACTGCAACCTCCACTTCCCGCGTTCAAGCAATTCTCCTGCCTCAGCCTCCTGAGTTGCTGGAATCACAGGAGTGCACCATCACACCCAGCAAATTTTGTATTTTTAGTAGAAATGGGGTTTCATCATGTTGGCCTGGCTTGTCTTGAACTCCTGACCTCAGGTGATCTGCCTGCCTTTAACTCCCATAGTGCTGGGATTACAGGCGTAAGCCACCATGCCCAGCCATCATTGTTTCTTAAGGTCTGAAATGACCTTTTTTTTGCCTAATACAACAGACATTTTCCCCTCTTATCTAAATTTGAATTCTTAGAGCATTGTAAGCAATTAACTGTTGAAACACGATCTTCCAGTTTTAATGATATTTTGAGTGTACTTTTCTCAAATAAAGGTGGCTATTTTTTCATCTATTTTCTTACTCCTCTCCACTCTACTTGATGTCTAATTATCAAAATGCCTCAGGGCTCTCACTATACCTCTTCTCATCTCCATGTATATGGTATAGATATATGCTTATGATTGCTAAAAGCACTTCCCAGCCAGAGTCATCCTGTTAATTCCCAATTCATCTATAAGCTTTGCTTGATTCAACTACTTGGGTGTCTTTGAGTTATTTCAAATTTAATATGTCTGTTATGGACTGAATGTTTGTTTACTCTCTAAAATTCAGATGTTGAAGCCCTACCTCCCAGTATAACAGCATTTGGATGTGGGGCTTTGGGGAGGTAATTAGAATTATACGAGGACATGAGGCTGGTGCTTTCATAATGAGATTAGTGCTCTTACTAGAAGAGACCAGAGACTGTCTGCTCTCTCTCTCTCTCTCACTCATACTATATATGTGAAGAAGAGTACGTGTGTGCTCACAGAGAGATGGTAGTCACATATGAGCTGTGAAGCTGGTTTACTGTGCAGTGATCGCCAACATTTTTCAGTCCAGTGGGACAAAAGCATCATGCACAAAACATGTTACATGAAGCGGTTTATTATTTACAGATAGGCAGCAAAGGAAAACGAGAATTCCTTTTGAGCTAGTTCCTCAAGACTCAGCAAGATTCCTGGGGTAGATAAAGTCTTACCTGCACATGTTCTACCTGTACCATAGCTGAGGGACTCCAGGAAGTAACATGTCCTGGGTTTTATACATCAGGTGTCACAGATAATGCTGGGTGAATGTGCTGTTCTGGCCAGTCTCTTTCCTATATCAGGAAATTAAGTTCTAAGCATATTCTATAGTTATTCTTTAGAACAAAAAATTAGAAAGTGGGGGAGAACCGGGTTGGTTCAGTGCCACCCAGAGGATTGTCCTGAAAAAGCCAAAAGAAGGGGCCTGATGATAAAAGCTACATTGTGGCATCTTGATCTTAGACATCTCAGTCTCCAGAATGGTTAGAAATAATTTTCTGAGGTTTAAGTCACCCAGTCTATGATATTTTGTGTTATGGTTGTCTAAGCTAGCTAAAACAATCTCTAAAATAATGTTCTTGATTTTTACTTCAGAGTGATTCACCAGCATTTTCTTAGTAAAGAGTAATAAAATCTACCCAGATACCAAAGTCAAGAATAACAGTCATGGTTTACTCCACCCTCTGGCCACTCACAACCAATTCAGCAGAAAACTTTGTCCTTTCTGACTCTGCAATATACTGATTCATTCTCCTTCTCTCCATCTCTGCTGATACCACTCTTGTCCAAGTCACAATTAATTCTTGGACTGCTGCCATGGACTTTTAACTGCTTTCTCCAGTAACTTTCTAATACTTTCTTTGCTGTGGGGTGATTTTTAAAAATGTGATTTATGTCGTGTTGGTCACACACGTTAAATCTTGCAATAGCTTTCCATTAGATTTTGAATACAATCTAAACTCCTTAACACGGCCTGGTGACTCAGGTCCTGCTTCTCTCTCCAACTTCATCCCTGAATACTTGCCCTTCCTCACTCAACTCCAGTTACAACATTCTTTATACGTTTCTAGAACACGCTAGTCCATATTATAAAGCACCAATGTCTTGCCCAGCCTATTCTCTTCCTTTACCGGGAGTAGTCTTCTAGACTTTTGCCTATTCCTTTCTTTACTTTTGGAGATATAAACCTAAGTAATCCTATGATGTCAAATATTTTCTGTGACCCCTGGTGGAACCTTGCTTCCTTGTCAATACAATTGGCCATTGCTTCATCTAGTTTTTTATTTCTTTTGAATAGTTTTCTCTTCTAATTTATACAACTTTTTGTTTCTCTAATTAGAACATAAGGATATGAGAGTAGAGCTTGTGTTTACCTTGCTCTTCTCTGTGAATGAGAATTTACTATTTATTACGGTATCTGGCCAAGAGCGTTGGCTTAAATTATTACGTACAATAATTACACGAGGGAATTTTTGTAACAACAAAAATTAACCAACAGTGAGTATTTACAAAAGACTTCTATTATAAAATCCATATATACAGAAATTTTTTAAAATCTCTAGACAAATGAAAATTAAAACAAAGCTTACCAGAATATGAGGCACAGCAAAAGTGATCCTAGGAAGGAAGTTTATAGCAATAACCACCTACATTAAAAAGAATAAATGTATCAAATAAATAACCGAACTCTATACATCAAGGAACTACAAAAAGAAGAAACTAGGACCAAAGTCAGCAGAAGAGAAATACTAAAGATTATAGCAGAAATAAATAGAAAGACAACAGAAAAATCAAGAAAATTAAGAACTGTTTTTGTAAAAAAAAAAAAAAATTGGCAAATTCTTAGGCTAATAATCAAAGAAAGAAGACAAAGGGCATAAAAACAGAAATGAAAGACAATACATTACAACAGATGCCTCAGATATAACAAGGATCAGAAGGAGCTATTAGAACAATTATATCTCAAAAAATTAGAGAGAATGAATGAATAAACTTCTAGAAACATACAATATACTAAAACTGAATCAAGAATAAATTGATAGCCTGAACAAAGGAAATATGAAGATGAAATCACTAACCAAAAATCTCCAAATAAAGAAAACTCCAACACTCGACGGCTACAGGGGTAAATTTCATTTAACATTCAAAGAATAATTAATACTAATTCTTCTTAAATACTCCCGAAAATATCAGAGGGAACACATTCAAACTCATTTTAGGAGGTCAGTAGTACGCATCCCAAAGCTAGAGAAAGACTGCACAAAAAAGGAAAGCACACCGCCATGCGTAGTGAACGTTCATACAAATATCCACAACATAATGTGAGTAAACCAAATGCAACAGCACATTAAAGGGATTATACATCATGACCAAGTGGGATTTATTTCTAGGATGCAGAAAAGTTCTACATGCACAAATCAGTCAATCTAATGGGCCACATTAACATAATGAAACACAAAAGTGACGTTATTATCTTAGTAGATTTATAAAAGGCATTTGACAAAATTCTACGTATATTCACCATACAAACTCTCAGCAAAATAGGTATAGAAGGAACTTATTTCAATGCAATAAAGATCATATATGAAAAGCCCAGTGCTAACATCATAATCACCTGGGAAAAATTGAGAGCTTTTCTTCTGACATCTTGTACAAGGCAAGAATACCCATTCTCACCATTTCTATTACAGATAGTACTGGAAGTCTTAGCTAGAGAAAGACAGAAAAAAATAAATAAAAGGCACCCAAATTGGAAAGGAAGAAGTAAAATTATCTCTCACAGATGACATGAGCATATATGTAGGAAAACCCTAAATAGTCAACAACAATTAATATTAGAACTAATAAACAAATCCAGTTAAGTTGCAGCATACAAATTAAACATACAAAAATTAGCTATGTTTCTATCCACAAACAATGAGCTATCAAAATTTTCCACTGACAATAGTAACAAAAGAACAAAATACTTAGGAATCAACTTAACCAAAGGGTGAAATATTTATACACTGAAAATTATAATACATTGTTGAAGGAAACTAAAGAAGACACACATAAATGGAAAGACATCCTCTGTAAATGGTTTGGAAGAGAATTAATATTTTAAAAATGTCTTTAGTATCCATATTGATCTACAGATTCAATGCAATCCCTATCAAAATTCCAACAGCATTATTTACAGAAATAGAAAAAAAAATCTAAAAAACAAGACCCCAAATACCCAAAGTAATCTTGAACAAAATAAAGCTGGAGGCATCACACATCCTTATTTCAAAATACAATACAAAATCGCAAAAATCAAAACAGTAATATACTGGCCAAAAAATGGACATATAGGTCAATGGAACATAATAGAATCCAGAAATAAATCCATATATTCATAGTCAACTATTTCTTGAAAAGGGTGCTAAACACACAAAGGAAAAAGGATAGTCTCTTAAATAAAAGTTCCTGGGAAAACTGGATATTCACATGCAAAATTATGAAACTGGACACTTATTTCACACCATATAAAAAAATCAATTGAAGGTGAATTAAAGACTTAAGTGTAAGACCTCAATACATAAAACTGCTAAAAGAGGACTGGGTATGGTGGCTTGCACCTCTAATCCCAGCACTTTAGGAGGGGAAGGCTGATGGATCACTTGAGCCCAGGAAATTGAGACCAGCCTGGGAAACATGGTGAAACCCCGTCTCTACCAAAATTACAAAAAATTAACCAGGCATGGTGGTGCACACCTGTAGTCCTAATTAGGAGGCTGAGGCAGGAGGATCATTTGAACCAGTAAGGTCAAGGCTGCAATAAGCCAAAGTCTCCCCCACTGTCCTCTAGCCTGGGAAACACAGTGTGACTCTGTCTTAGAAAAAACAAAAGAAAGAAAACATAGGAAAATGCATCTTGACATTAGTCTCAGTATTTATTTTGAATATGAGGCCAAAAGTACAGGCGACAAAAGCAAAAATAGACAAGGGGGATTGATTCAAATAAAAAACTTTTACAAAGCAAATAAAACAATCAACAGAGTAAAAAGGCAACTGATGGAATGGGAGAAAATGTTTGTAAACTATATATCTGATAGTGGTTAATATCCCAAATATATAAGTAACACAAATAATTCAATAGCAAATAAAGCAATAACCTGATCAAAAATTGATCTAAGGATCTGGATAGATACTTCTTAAAAGAAGACATACAAATCGTCAACAGGTTTTTGAAGAGGTACTCAACATCACTAATCATTAGGGAAATGTAAATCTAAACTACAATAAGATATTGCCTCACACCTTTTAAAATGGCTATTACTAAAAAGTCCAAGTAAGTGTTGGTGGATGAGAATGGGGAGAAGAGGGAACCCTTTCACACTCGTGGTAGGAAAGAAAATCGACACAGCCATTATGAAAAATAATACGAAGTTTCCTAAAAAAATTTAAAATATAACTACCATATGTTCCAGCAACCACACTTCTGGATGAATATACAAAATAAAATAATTCAGCATCTCTGAGATATTTGTGCACCCCCATGTTTAATACAGCATTAGCCTACATATGTAAGATTTGGAAACAAGGTAAATGTCCATTAATGGATGAGTAGACAAATAAAATGTGGTCTAAATGCATATTCAATGGAATGTTAATCAGCCTTTAATAAAAGAAAATCCTGCCATTTGTGACTGAATAGATGAAACTGGAGGACATTATTCAAAACCAAATAATTCAGACACAGAAAAGCAAATACTGCATGACTGCAATTATGCGTGGAATCTAAAATAGTTGAACTCATAAAAGCACAGAATAGAATGGTGATTGCCAGCAGATAATGATTGGGGGAACTGGGGACATGTTAGTCAAAGGTGCAAATTTCCGTTATTCAAGATGAATAAATTCTGGAGATCTAATGTACAGGATGATGACTACAGCTGATAATATTGTATCGTATATTGGAATTTTGATAAGTGAGTAGATCTTAACTGTTCTCATCACACACCAAAAACAATGGTAACTTTGTGAGGTGATGAATATATTAACCAGCTTAATTGTGGAGATCACTTCACAATGCATACATATATCTAACATAAAGTTGTACAACTTAAATACAATTTTTTATTTGTCAATACCCCAAAAAAGTTGAAGAAAATAATATTTGTTAATGACAATCCCTATAATTTGGATGAGAAAAATAAAAAGTGTTTTTATTTTTATTTTTATTCCAATTGTACTTAAATGTTTTATTTACAAATTCACCATTGAGATCTCTCAGTTGCTCAAAGGTCTATATATTTTTTAAGCCTCTGTTAGTTATTTTTATTTTTATGTGGATAGGAAGTCTCATGATATTAATCTCATAATATAATAGTGTGCATATAATGAGCATTATGCTGAAATTTTCCATGTATAGTTTACTATTCCCTCAAAACAAGTCACTAAATTTGATATTACGATTTTCCTCATTTTGTGGATGAGTAAACTGGAAACTGAGACAGGTTAAACCCCATGCCCAAGATTACATAGCTCATTTATAGACATACTTTACACTTAGATAGCTGCCTCTCGGAAAAGTTTACTAAACTCACTGCCTGTAAAATGTATCAACACAATCTAAGTATTATGTGCTAGAAACCACTAGTGCTGGTGTTATAAATATGCAAGCTCTCCTGTTCCTGCAAAAGCTACTATAGGTAATTTCCACCTCTCTTGAAGCTATTTGGAACCATGAAACTGGTTTCCAAATATGAATTGTGACAGAAAGCAATGTCAATTAATTTTAAGAGGTTCTTAAGAAAATGTTCTACCCAATTGTTGTCTATACCTGTAGGCTAAAAACTGAGGCAAAAGAAGGCTTATGAAACCACAAGGTTGACGGATAATGGGTTCATGAATATTTGCATTCAATGGAAACACCCGCACACACCTACTTTGAGCAGACACCACCCACACACCTACTTTGAGCCGAGAATGGAATACATTTGGTACTAAGCCACAATGTTTCTGTGATTGTTTATTTTAGAAGCTAAACCACCTAATTAAAAGTTGACATGTTTTATTTTCTCCTCTGTTTTCAGGACACACTTGCATTTTGTTCAACGGGTGTTTGAAGAATAAAAATGATTCTTGTCTATGTGAAAAAAATTGTTCCATTATCATTTCCTCTGTTTTATGCTTTGAAATAAAAATTATTCCCAATGGCAGTCATTTTCCTCATCTTTCTCAAGATATAACTTTTACTTTTATATCTTTAAATAATTCAATGTTAAGGTACGAATTAGATTAAGATAAATCAACTTTTAAAAGAAAATTCAACCATGTTTTTCTTTAGACCATTTATCGAATCTTTATTTCAATAACCTTTGATTTGAATGTCACTTTTATGAAAACAAAATTATTGAAAACTTTAGCCTTGTCTTTGTATTCTAGTCTATTGAGTTGTCTATAAATTCTCGAATCTATGTTGTGCTATTTTATTTAACATATTTCTATTATACATTTTATTATATACTTTTTAAATGCTGACAGTCTCATTCACTTATTTTTCTATGCAAAGCTTAAATCTGCTTCTAAATATTTACAAAAACTCTCAGTTTAGAAATTTTAATTAAATTCTCAATTAATTTAGAAAGCAGAACAACTACAACAAAAAAACTCTGTATTGCAGATGTGATATAAGTCACATCTTTTTTCATTTGTTCAAATGTCTTGTTATTATAAATATTTTATATTTACTTATTATTAATATTGCTTTTGTGTCTCCAAATTCTCTATTTATTTTCTTGGATTTTGCCAGTAAAGAAATATGACAATTCTAAGTACAATGTCTCCTTTTCTAGAGGTAGTTCATCTTCTAATACTTATATTTATGTTATATGTATGGTAATAATTCTTGCTGTGTCTCATAAATAAGTGCTTCAGTATGGAAATAGCAGCTTATAATAATTTTCTCTCCAAGCTTCATAGGTGATGCTCCATTTCTTCTTTACTTAATTTTTTTCTTTTTTTTTGAGATGGAGCTTCTCTCTTGTTGCCCAGGCTGGAGTGCAGTGGTGCAACCTCAGCTCACTACAACCTTCGCCTTCTGGTCTGAAGCGATGCTCCTGCCTCAGCCTCCTGAGTAGCTGGGATTACAGGCGCCTGTCACCACGCCTGGCTAATTTTTGTATTTTTAGTAGAGACAATGTTTCACCATGTTGGCCAGGCTGGTCGCGAACTCCTGACCTCGTGACCAACCCGCCTCGGCCTCCCAAAGTGCTGGGATTACGGGCATGAGCCACCGTGCCTGGCCTACTTACATTTTTAAAGCTGATTTTGCAGGGCAATATATTTTCAGTGTATATAGGTATTTTCTTCCTACCTGGCACAACAGAACTTTTCCCTCGTCTTTAAAATTCAAAATTTGTGACAAAATATGTTGAGACATGTTGCTATTTTTTTCTGCAGTACTTAGTAAGCTTTTACAATTGTGCCAACACAAAACTCTTGAGCTCAAGAACGCTAGACCTTTTTTTCATTGTATCTTGGATCATCGTTTATTTTCTTTTCTTCTGCTTTCTAATTTTGATTGTTTTTCAAAAGAATCCTGATCTCATGCATATACATATTTTTTTCAGAATTTAAATTTAATTTTTTAAATTTTAAAATTTTTTAATTTCATAGGTTTTTGGGGAACAGGGGTATTTGCTTACATGAGTAAGTTCTTTAGTGGTGATTTGTGAAATTTTGGTGCACCCATCTCTTGAGCAGTAAACACTGAGCCCAATCTGGAGTCTTTTATCCCTCATTCCCTTCCTACCCTTTCCTTCTGAGTCCCCAAAGTCCATTGTGTCATTCTTATATCTCTTCATCCTCATAGCTTAGCTCCCACTTAAGAGTGAGAACATGTGATGCTTGATTTTCCATTCTTGAGTTACTTCACTTAGAATAATAGTCTCCAATCACATCCAGGTTGCTGTGAATGCCATTAATTCATTCATTTTTATGGCTGAGTAGTATTTCATTGTGTATACACATAGTATATTGTGTGTGTGTGTATATATATATATATATATATATATATTCCATTGTGTGTGTGTATACACACACACGCAATAGTATATAGTATTCCATTGTGTGTGTATCTATCTATCTATCTACTTATCTACCTATTTATCTATCTATCTATTTATCTCTCACAGTTTCTTTATCCATTCACTGATTGATGGGAATTTGGGTTGGTTTCACGTTTTTGCAAATGTGAATTGTGCTGCTATGAACATCTTGTGAGAAAGTATCTTTTTCGTATAATGACTTCTTTTCCTCTGGGTAGATATTCGGTAGTGGAATTACTGGATCAAATGGTAGTTCTACTTTTAGTTATTTAAGGAATCTCCACACTGTTTTCCATAGTGGTTGTACTAGTTTACATTCCCATCAGCAGTGTGATCTCTTATATATTTTTTGTCTTCTTTCTTTGTGCATATCTTTAAGTTTCATGGACTGTTTTTATTTTCCCTTTTTTGGTTTTGATTTTGAAACATCTAAATTAATAACTCAATTCCGTTATCTTAGTATTGATATTTTTCATTTTATGTACTCTATCCTGCATTCATATACTATATGGTTTATGATTGCCTAATTTTATATGAAATCTTTGAATATTAAATATTAATGTAAGCATATTGTTTGTTGGTGCAACTGTTTAGGATTTAAAAAGTCTGATTTTTGAGAATCTCATTTTAAAAAATTGGTAGTATTGCTGCACATCTGTTGCCTTTACTGTATTTTCACAAAAGGAAGTTTAATTTTCCTTTGCAACAATATTTAATTAGATTTAAATCATTCATGTGGGTTTTTCATTCAAAATCTCTACATCAGATAGATGCTATTAAATTTGGCTTGTAACATAGATTTTTTCTATTTAAAAATTTCATAACTTTTGGGAAACCAGTAAAATACAGAGATATAAGTAGTGACATTATTAAATCAGTCTTGTATTTCAGAGTTTAAGTCCCATTTATATGTTTACAACAGATTGTGTTTAGATTTCTGCTCCCCCATCTCATTTAGTTTCATGATGTGAAGCTGCCCCGAGAGCCGGTTTTCAGGGGCCAAATAAATAGACAATGAATTCTGGTCCTTTAAAATTCAAAAACAAATTCCAGATAAAAGTATAATTTTGAAAGGGTAATTGTTAGAAATTTTATCCTCCTACCACCCATATCCTGTCATTGACAGACTAAATAATGTCAGAGGTATAAAATATATATTAGAAAATAAAGAAAGATTTAGAAGGACTTTTGCCAAGTATCTCTTCTCCTCGCTCACCAATTTAATGACAGGTTTACTTCTTAAGCAGTGTGATAGTTTCCAATAATCATTTGAGAACCCCAAAATACATTAGGCAATTCCTCCTCTTCTCTCAGAAAAGCTCAGAAGGAATTTACCCAGCATCACTGTGGCTTCGTCAAGTAAGTAAATTTCCTGGAGATACTTAAGAGGACACAGAATTGCACTGAGGAAAGAAACAATTATTCTATAGCAATTACTAATTTGTGATGAGGGGACTCTGTAGCATAAAAAAGGCCTAGATCTAAGATAGCAATATGATATACCAGCCCAACTCAGGTGCTTTCAAGTATAATGAGGGCACTATTAGTAATTAAGCTGGCTCAATTGGCATATACTCTTCTAATAAAACCAAGACATATGTTTACCATATCGAGACTCCCTAGAAATAAGGACCTAGAAGGAAAACAGAGAATATTTTTATTTTCAGTGAGGCAGACTGCCGTATCTGTAAGTAAAATGCAGTATTTAATAGAACAACTCCTGGTGTCATAGTTGGATATATGATAGAGACTTGAGTCTTTTGCTACTCAAAGTAAGGTCTTGCACACCTGCATCCGTGGCTTCTTCACATCTATGAAATGTGAACTCTCAAGTTCCATTGCAATCCATTTCATCAGGATTTGCTCTGTAATAATCTGGGTGATTTAAATACACTCTATTGTTTCAGAGGCACTGGTCAAGACACTATCTCCTTTCTCAATGCCTCAACGTAAACCCTTGCGTTTTATCTTTAACCAGAGGAAGGTAACAGAAAGAACACAAGTCTCACTCCAAACTAATTGAGTTTACTCAAAAAGGAGAAATTAATCCAGCCTAAATAAAGTCTTAAAATAGTAATTAGGTTAATGCGAAGAAAAATAAATTGGTTTAATTATCTCAGAAAGTTTTATACTAGATTCATAATTTTTGTTATGAGAGCTGACAATCAACCAAGACAATATTCCTACTTTTATATGATATAATTCATTATCTTGGTTTCTAGCTCTTTGTCTTGCATGTATAGTTGGATCAAATTTAGGCTAGGTGGAAGTGCTACCAGGAATCCTTACATAGATCACGATAAATTCTATATACTTGCTGTTGATCCTTGTCCCTTAGAGTTAGAACTGGACAAGTGAGGATACTTTGGAATGGGTATATCCTATCAGACAAGCTATTTTTAATTATGGGGAATTATTGGTTCATTAGCTTTTTTCTTAACCCAGTAGTAGCTACACAATATCTAGAACAAAGTTTTCAAAAGTTCTCCTGCATGGATTTCTCTGTTTTCCTCTGCTTCTCTTTTCCTCTGCTTCAGTTCTTCTTTTTTTCTTTTTTTCTTTTTTTTTTTTTTTTAATTATACTTTAAGTTCTAGGGTACATGTGCACAACATGCAGGTTTGTTACATATGCATATATGTGCCATGTTGGTGTGCTGCACCCATTAACTTGTCATTTACATTAGGTATATCTCCTAACGCTATCCCTCCCCTCACCCCCTCCCCACAATAGGACCTGGTGTGTGATGTTCCCCTTCCTGTGTCCAAGTGATCTCACTGTTCAATTCCCACCTATGAGTGAGAACATGCGGTATTTGTTTTTCTGTTCTTGCGATAGTTTGCTGCGAATGATGGTTTCCAACTGCATCCATATCCCTACAAAGGACACGAACTCATCCTTTTTTATGGCTGCATAGTATTCCATGGTGTATATGTGCCACATTTTCCTAATCCAGTCTGTCACTGATGCACATTTGGGTTGATTCCAAGTCTTTGCTATTGTGAATAGTGCCACAATAAACATACGTGTGCGTGTGTCTTTATAGCAGCATGACTTATAATCCTTAGGGTATATCCCCAGTAATGGGATGGCTGGGTCAAATGGTATTTCTAGTTCTAGGTCCTTGAGGAATCGCCACGCTGTTTTCCACAATGGTTGAACTAGTTTACAGTCCCATCAACAGTGTAAAAATGTTCCTATATCTCCACATCCTCTCCAGCACCTGTTGTTTCCTGACTTGTTAATGATCGCCATTCTAACTGGTGTGAGATGTATCTCACTGTGGTTTTGATTTGCATTTCTCTGATGGCGAGTGATGATGAGCATTTTTTCATGTGTCTGTTGGCTGCATAAATGTCTTCTTTTGAGAAGTGTCTGTTCATATCCTTTGCCCACTTTTTGATGGGGTTGTTTGTTTTTTTCTTATAAATTTGATTGAGTTCTTTGTAGGTTCTGGATATTAGCCCTTTGTCAGATGAGTAGATTGCAAAAATTTTCTCCCATTCTGTAGGTTGCCTGTTCACTCTGATGGTAGTTTCTTTTGCTTTGCAGAAGCTCTTTAGTTTAATTAGATCCCATTTGTCAATTTTGGCTTTTGTTGTCATTGCTTTTGGTGTTTTAGACATTTTTCCCCCCTCTGCTTCTTTTGACAATGCCAGGCCTTTTCCCCCTCCAGTTTTATTTGCATTTTTATATTCAGGTCAGACTTGAAAAGAAGGATAGTTAAATGGACCAATAATTCATCCTTATTAGCCAGAAGTTCCCTTCAAATTTTCTTAGGAAGATATTCCAAATCAAACAGAAATACTAGTGACTTTTCATGTCTACTTCTTCCATACAAAGAACATGAGGAAGACAGGAGTTCATAGAGGATAGATGCAGATTCTGTAAGGCGAAAGTGTACAGAGATATAATGAATATGCTAAACACACTTTGTCTAAATCATACTTGCGTTGAGTTATCTCTTTTCTGGCCAACTTAGACTCTAGGAAAGTTTTGTGGTGATTTTTCCTCTGCATTTATTCATAGAGGCCTTGGTGAACTGCCATAGTGAATCTTAGTGAAACTGTACTTGGATACAACTGACCACATAAACACAGTTTTAGGAAATGTGTCACAGGTTTTTTCTAAGAGTTAAGAAATGTCTTTTCTATTAGAGATATTTTATAGTAATGTTAGGATATGTTTTGTTTCATCAGGGTACAAGGTGTCATTCAAATACAAAAGGCTGACTTAAAATGAGCCCCATGCTATGTAATGTATAATGTATTTTGATGCTACATTAGAAAGGCCTGTCCGATAGTGTCGAGAAATCTAATATGACTGAAACAGCAGTTTGGATATTAAGTGCTAAGAACAATTCAGTTTAATGAGTAAAGAAATTGTCTTGTCACTAAGAGGATAAATTTAAGCCAATAAATACCGAACAATATAGTTTTGAGTGAAAATGATTATTTCCCTTGAGGAAGATAAAAATAGAACATTTAAGAATGTAACTCACATTCGCCGGGCATGGTGGCTCACGCCTGTAATCCTAGCACTTTGGGAGGCCGAGACAGGCAGATCACAAGGTCAGGAGTTCGAGACCAGCCTGACCAACACGGTGAAACCCTGTCTCTACTAAAAATACAAAAATTAGCCGGGCGAGGTGGCATGCGACTCCCAGCTACTCAGGAGGCTGAGGCAGGAGAATCGCTTGAACCCAGGAGGCGGAGGTTGCAGTAAGCAGAGATTGTGCCACTGCACTCTAGTCTAGGCAACAGAATGAGACTCCATCTAAAAAAAAAAAAAGATCTTTTTTCAAATCATGAATGGGTTTTTAAATATTTCTCAAACGTAGTCTACAATTTACTTTATATGAAGTTATAACACAGGTCATTAGATTAACCATCATTTCTGCCAACATGTTCATTCAACAAACAGGATCTAACTTTTTCCTGTCTAACCTAGAGAAATTGTGTGCTCTTTTGGTACTTTTTAAAATGAAAAATTAGTTAGGGGTTGCCTGAGGTTTAATTCCTTTGGAGATAACAATTCATAGGGATGGAAACTGTACCTATGACTCACAAGTGTCTATGTTACTAAGATTATAACTATTTCCTGTCATGTGCCATCTTGTGGGATGTAATATCAACAAAAGATATAAAAATCTGGGTATAAATGTAACTGCTAAAGGAGTGGGGGTGGTTACAAATTGGTTGTACTTTAGCAACTTGATGCTCAGCTTCAGCAAGGGCTACCTTTACAAGCCAATTCTCACAGCTGTGCACCAAAGAGCAAGGAGCTGTATCTGGGGACAGCTGAAAAAATTTGCCAATGCGAATATAAGTTCCTTTGCTTATATTATTAGGTAATACAAAATATCTACTTTTGTTATAACAGGGGGTGCTATTATCAGCATGCGACTTATTCACTTTTGAAATCTCAAAAGGCAGCAGGGATTTCAGAAGAGGTGTGGACCCACATGTAGAATGTTGTCTAAATATAGGTTCCTGGGTTTCTGGCTACCCAAGATACAACAATTTAATTCAACAGTGTTTTGTAGTCTGCTCAGACCGCCATAACAAAATAACAGACTGGATGACTTAAACAAGAAAAAATTCATTTTCTCACTGTTCTGGAAGCTAGAAGTTCAAAATTAAGGAGGTATTTGATTTGGTTTTGGTGAGGCTTCTCTTCATGCTGTGGAGATGGCTGCCTTCTCACTGTACCTTTATGTGACCTGTTTTGCGTGCATTCACATAGAAATCTCTCAGTATCTTCTTATTCATATATAGACACCAGTTTTATAAATTTAGGGCCCCAAAATTATGGCCTCATTTAAACTTAAATGTCTCTTTATAAGCCCCATCTCTATACATTAACTTTGGGAGTTAGGACTTCAACATAAGAAGCTTCGTGGGACACAATTTAGTCTATAACAGACACATATAGAATATTCCTTTCAGGTGGTGAGAATGTAATTAATGGAGATAAGAAGACATAAAAATAAAGTAGTGTACATTGTTTATGCAAGTTGTAAGCTTCAGAGAAAGACAAAAGCCATGGAACACAAATTACCTGTATTGGACATAAAAATTAGACAAAGAATTACACACAAGGGATTTTCAGACAGACTGCATGTACATTAATTGAGAGTACAAATAAAAGAGCCGGAATTGGGTTGGGTAAAAGTAATCGCATGAAGCAGAGGTTTCAGATGTTGAAAGAAATGAAGGTAGAGCTTAGAAGTGTCCTAAGTTTCACTCACCCAAATATCCCTGTAGAAATGGCTATAGAGATAATTTATTTTAAATATATTTTTGAAAGAGTTGTTAAAATTGTTTTTTAAAAATGCCTATATCAGAGACTACATAAGACAAGGGTGAGCATTATGTAATCCAGAAGCATCCCAGTAAGGCTGGATGGCATTTCCATTAAATGGCTAGCCTCAGGAAAAAAAAAAATCTATATTTTTGAGCCTCAGTTTACTCATCTGTAGAATGAAGATAAAAATGATGTCTAGCTTAGAGAATTTCTGGAAACAAATCATTCAATACATCTAAAATGCTTAGAAAAATTTTTGACATCTAGAAACCTTCAAATGATTGAAAATATTAACTATTATATTGATTGAACGTAATTAGCTTTAACTGTAACTAATATTTAAAGCAAATATTCAAACAGCACTACATGATATTTTACTAAAGGGAAGAGGAAAGAAAACACTGGTATTTTTTGTAGGGCTTTTAATTTTAGATCTATTTTTTTTCACAATCTTATAAAAAGGTGACTTTGGAACAGAAAGTGTAAGGAGTAAGGAGCAAGCCTATACATACCTAGAGGAAGAATATTCCAAGCAGAAGAAATAGCAGGTAGAAAAACTTGAGGGCAGCATGCTTTTGGTGGACTTGAGGAACAGAATAAACCAGGCAGATGGTGGTGAAAGATAAGGTCTAGAAGGTGAACAAGATCGTGTTCAGTCTTTCAGTTCAGGACAGAAAGGCACAATTTTATTCTTACTGTGAATGGAAGCCATTGGAAGATTGGGGAAAGAACACAATACATTAAAAAAGATACTTTGAGCCATTGTTTGGAAGACATAGTGTGATGGGAAATCATTTTAGTAGGAAGATTTGTTAGGCAGCTATTGAGTAAGCCAGAGAAAAATGATGAATTCAAGTGGAACAATAAAAGTAGTGATGAGTGCTTCCTATAGGTTAAAAATAATGAACACTGTAAAGAAAAGAAAGTCCCAAATTAACTCATCATGCAGAATTACTAGGTTTTAAAATAAGAGAGTTTTGATTATCTTTATATTGCATGTTCTCCTAGGACATCACAGCTCTCAGAGTGATTGGGATATTTCATGTGGGGAGGATTCATAGAAGATGAGAATTGTGAATAGCCATCCTAAAATTTGAAATTCATTTTACAAAAAATATGGTAGCCAAACATGTTTTGGCAGGGTACCAATGAGGCTTCACCTGCTGTACATAAAATAGTGCTGAAAAGCCATAATAGAAAAATTGTTGAAATGTAAAAAATTCCTTTTGACCAAAGTACCATGGTAGGCTGAATAATTACCCTCCAAAGATATCTCTGTCTTAATCCCTGGAACCTTGTGTAAATATATGAAGTTACATGACAAAGGGAATTAAGGTAGCGAACAGAATTCAGATTCGCTAATACATTGGCATTAAATTGGTAGATGATTTTGGTTTACCCAGTTGGACCCAATGTAATCCCGTGTTCCTCAAATGTGGCAAAAGAAGTAAAATACACTATATCAGATTAATGTGGTATGAGAAACTGTTGATGAGAGTAATGCAACTGGCCCTTGCTCTCTTTGAAGATGAAAGGGGACCACAAGCCAAGAATGGCAGGTGGTTGTCTACAAGCTGGCAAAACAAGAATTTGGATTATCCCCTAGAGACTCCAGAAAGGTTAGTAACTCTGGTAATAATGTGATGTTGGCCTAGTGAGATCCATTTTGGACATGTGAACTATAAGTTAATAAATTTGTGTTGGCATAAGCCATTAAATTTGTGGCACTTTGCTTTCCAAGTAATAGAAAATGAATACAATTAGTAAAATATGTTTACATTAGGGGAAGCTGAGTGAAAGGTATATGAAAATTTTGTAATATCCTGTGACTTTTCTGTAAACCTAACATTATTACAACAGAAAAGATTTGAAAAAAAAAAAAAGTTCTCTAAACATTTCAAGCTGCATCTTTCTAAAATTGACCATATAATCAGTTCCCTAACCTCGACTTTCTACATTAACTCTCAATTAGTTTTACTGTCATGCATTCAATTAAAACAAATCTGGAACCTGAATATCACCCTGGATGTATTCAATATCTCCTAAAGAACACATCCTAAC
Source organism: Rhinopithecus roxellana (assembly GCF_007565055.1). Classification (NCBI taxonomy): domain Eukaryota; kingdom Metazoa; phylum Chordata; class Mammalia; order Primates; family Cercopithecidae; genus Rhinopithecus; species Rhinopithecus roxellana. The sequence goes on along the minus strand of NC_044566.1, from coordinate 15,646,941 downwards.
AATATTCCACAAAGTAATGTATCAATTATTTTCCCCATTCTTACTCAACTTTGTGACTATTACTAGAGACCCCAAACCATTTACTTGCTTTTAATATCTCTGCACATCTCTCTGAGTTCTCTTAATTAGTGACAGTGTTATCCCTTTAATACAAACAACTATTCATGATATTCCATAACAATCTATAATGATATTCTACTACCCGCAGCAATATACCCTTTCAGGAGCTCATACTTGCTCTCCATTTCTTTTCCCCTTTCTCTTTTCTATCCATAAGGCTCCAGGCACAGGGAACTTCTCTATTGTCTTTGAACATGCTATACTATCGATACATAAATTTTAGCGTGTATTTTTTACATCTTTCTAACATATTTCACCACCTTTTCATTGTTTCACAAGTCATAATGGTTATAATAATTACAATGAAAAATTGACCTCTCTGTGATCTTTTATGGGTTCCTTTTATGTGACCTTACACAATAAGATCAATTGAGTTACTCACAGGTAAGTAAATTGGTTCATAATTTTATTGCTGCACATGTCACATTGCATTTTGATTGTTGGAAGTGTATAGTCTCCATCCATCTCTATATTCTTCAAAGCAGAGACCATGTCTTACTTGTCATTCTGTGTCCAGTAGCTACAAATAGACTCCATTATCAGCTGTGTGTAGGATTAGAAATTGCCCAGTAGGAGACAAATTAAAAGCTTGTTACAAATGGAGTCTGTTTGTTGTTCTACACATATTACAGTTTCATCATTTACACAAACTACTCTTTAGAATATGACTGCATGATTCCACAGTTTACTAATCTTAGGACACAGCACTTGAAACTTAGAATAAACGCGTCTTTGTTATATTAATTCCTAATATCCCCCAAGTCTCAGAGATCTTTGAACTAAGGGCAAGAGTTCCAATGATGTGCCAAGCAACTTTCCCCTAGCTGATATTCAAGGCTAAAGTGGTATTTATCATCCTATCAGGACACATCAGAACACATTGAAGCTAATGGGAGGCTCATTCAACTTAACAGGATACATGTTTACTTAACAGAAGGCACATCAACTTAACACAATACATCTGTAACAGATTTGACTTCCGTACACCTTTTGATGCCTTCCCTTTGTTAATTCCGACTTCAGAGGCTAATGCTCTTGTAGTGGTGTAGAACAGTAATGAGCCAAGTGAAAGCAATTGGAATTGAAAGGCAGGAACTGATTAAGTTGATGTTGGTGGTAAAATTGAGGAGAAAACTGAATGTGAATAATGTGAGTAATGAAATTATTTGAGACGCCCAACTTGAATGGATGAGAGGATATTACCATCATTGCCAAAGAATATTAGTCATCGTGTATCCAAATGTTATTTGGCTCTGTCTTTTGTTGTACTCAAACTCTACTTTGTGCTAATGTACTTTTTAAAACCCTATGAGATACTAAAAACTAAATAAATACTATAAGATTTCTAATTTTCTTGTGAATTAGATGAGGTGTAATGAGGCAACAAATATGCTGAAAACAACAATGCATGCAAGGAGAAAAAAGTTGGATTTAACTTTGTCTTTCAATTACCATCTGCATAATTTGGGGAAAGTACCTTTGCTGAGACTAATTTTTTTAGGTATATCACTAAATACAACAAATGTATTGTTTTATGTAAGGACTAACGTGGTTATAAATATCAAAATTATGAATTTATATATGCAATGTATATAGCAGATAGCCGAGATAAATGTGGACACTGTGAGAGAGCTGCTGAGAGAGCTACTGAATAAAGCCATATTTTTCATATTAAAATAAAGTCTAAATTCCATAGTTTATATATTAAATATTCTGTATATATTATATATTGTATATTCCATACTTTATATATTAAAATAAACTCTAAATTCCAACAATCTCTACAATATTTGGAATTACTATTATTGAAAACGCTTAAAAACTATTGTATATCTTCCTTTGTTCTTATACTCAGAAGACTCTTAAAAATTGTTTACATAATGGTTTTCTTTGCCTTTTGACTCAATCAATTAAGAATTTTAATACAAAAATATAAAATAGAAACTTTATTCACTGTTAGGCTCACAACAATGCCAAATGTCAGGTTCAGGGTCAGGTTGTAGCCCCAGCTGAGGTCTGAGAGGAGTGAGTGAATGGGCAGATAGCTGAAAGAACACTTGGGGGGCCATAGGCTGGTGAAATACGGCTTTATTCAGCAGCTCCCTCATTAGCAGCTCTCTCACACTGTCTGCATTTACCTCCGCTAACTGCTCTGGATCTGTGGCTCCTCTCAGCAGCCAGTTCTGTGGCTCCTGCTGCCCCCAAACTTGCAGCCGCACTCCCTGACCTGCAAGGCCAACTACAGGGTCAGCAGCTTAATTCTTTCCCTCTGTGCACAAGTCAGTTCGTGGCTCCCCTCCGCCTACCTTCAAGGCGGCCAGCTCTACAGGGGTAAGCAGTGTTACTCTCTCTCTGGGCACCAGTGAGAACTGAGCCTATACAGTGTCGGGGAAGTTATACCTTTTCAAACAATAGTGGCTCAGAGCCAAGTATAAGTTTACACAAACAGATTATGTAACAAGTGGAGTATGCACCTGCACCCTAAACTCGCTGAGTCATCCTGGCCCGCATGCTTACCTCGGCCTATTCCTTGACCAAAGCACAACCATGTACCTTACATTCCAGCCATAGGTTTTGGGCACACAGGCCCAATACACAAGTTTGGCATATAGGCTCTGGACACACACATCCAACACATAAGCTTTGGGCACACAGGCTCAATACATACACATAGGCTTTACACATAAGCCTAACATACAGCCTTTGGGTGCATAGGTCCGATACATACACATAGGCTTAACACATAAGTCTGGCCTGATACATACACATAAGCCTGGCCCGATATGTATACACACACAGGCCAGATACGTACATATAGGCTTGACACAGGCCTTATACATAGGCTCTGTGCACACAGGCCTGTGACATACATTAGCTTTGATAAAGTGCCCAGCAGTCAGTGCAGATTACCATATTGGCACAGATTATGTCTTTAGTGATTACCATTTACACTGCCCTGAGTTCAGCTTATTAGCTCCTCTGTCTACACTTGGTTTCAAACCATACGGTGTCAGTATTAAGTTGAACTGCAACAGCAGTCGAGGCACCAGTAGCACCCTGGCTAGACCCATTTGTGTTCCATGCCCCATTAGGAAAGTAGGGATGCTCATCTTTAAATGCTGATGACTCAGGCTCTAGGGGTGTCTCAGGCCTCATGGCCTTATCTTGCGTTAGGACTACAGGTCCCAAACCCTCTTATAACTCTGCTGCTAAGAGACTTGTACTCAGCGTACTCCACTGTTCTAAGTAGCCACCCCACTTTGCAAGGTGGATGTCTGTGCCTTTCCATTCCAGGGGGTCATTACTCATGAATGTACCCACCCCACTATTGGGCAAGTCAGCTGCAAGATGACTGTAACTTGCCCTGCTACGTTCTTGTGAGGCTGAAGGGCAGCAGATGCAGTTACTAACTGCTTCTTTATTAATAAACATAGGAGCTCAGCTCCCTTTCACAGTTGGGACTAAAAGGCCATTCAGCAGGCACAAGCTCAGGGGTGCCCATTTAAACTAGATGTGCATGTGACCACAGATAGTTTTGGTTAGGGCCTATAGTGGTACCTGGAGCACTTGGAAGTTCCAGTAGGCTTTTAGTCTCACAAGAGCATGGCAGGACGAGTTACAGTCATTCCCACTCCCAATCTCCACCCGCTGATAGGCTCCAATATCTGTGGTTCCTCTCTATGTGTCCATGCATTCCATCATTTAGCTCCCACTTATAAGTAAGAACATGTGGTATTTTGTTTTCTGTTTCTGTGTTAATTTGCTAAAGAAGATAGCCTCCAGCTCCATTCATGTTTCTGCAAAGGACATGATCTTGTTCTTTTTTATGGCTACATAGTATTCCATGGTGTATATATACCACATTTTCTTTATCCAGTCTATAACTGATGCACATTTAGATTGATTCCATGTCTTTGCTTTTGTGAATAGTGTTTCAATGAACATACATGTGCATGTGTCTTTATAATAGAATAGTTCATATTCCTTTCCATATATGTGAGATAATGAGATTGCTGGGTCAAATGGTAGTTCTGTCTTTAGATCTTTGAGGAATTGCCCTACTCTCTTCCACAATGTCTAAACTCATTTACAATCCCACCAGTGTATAAGTGTTCCTTTTTCTGCTGTCTCTACTAACCCCATCTCTGCTAAAAATACAAAAATTAGCCAGGCATGGTGGCAGGTTCCTGTAATCGCAGCTACTCAGGAGGCTGAGGAAGGAGAATTTCTCAAACCCGGAAGGTGGAGGTTGCAGTGAGCTGAGGTCACACCACTGCACTCCAGCCTGGATGACAGAGCAAGACTCTGTCTTAAAAAAAAATTAAAAAACAAAAAATAGTGTTCCCTTTTCTCCACAACATGGCCAGCATCTGTTATTTTTTGACTTTTTAATAATAGCCAATCTGACCTTTCTAATATCCAGCATCTTTAAGGAACTTACACAAATTTACAAGAAAAATAACAAACAACCCAATAAAAACGTGAGCAAAGGACATGAACACTTTTCAAAAGAAGGCATACATATGGCCAACAATCACAAGAAAGAAAGCTCAACATCACTGATTATTAGAGAAATGCAAATCAAAACCACAATGAGATACCATCTCACAATAGTTAGTGTGCTCTTACCTTGTTTTTCCTAAAAAATATGATTTCTTATGCCTAGTTTACCTTCTTTAATGGTAGATATGTGAATATGTGGGGAAAGGATAGATATTACAATTACAGATATTACAATTTCCAGAAAAAAATTACACTCATCAACTGGCTATCTATTCTGTTCAGACTTTTATGCAATGAAAACGGTGGTCATTGCTGATATTAAGAATTCCATCCTCTGTCTTACAAGTCTGTCTTTAGATTTAACTCTTTAATATAAAACTGCAACTGGCTCTTGACTTTTTTATTTCTATTCTTATCTTCCCTCTACTTCTCATATAACTGAAAGTAGTGCGTGGCAGCCCATGTCTAGAAATAAACGATGTTCATAATGATAAAAAATAACAACATCACTCTTCAAGCCAATTGTATTAAAGATTATCCATTTGGAAGTGTCCTTTTAAAGGTTTAGATCACTTCTCCAGATGTTTTGAGGCAGATTTCATAAATTTCCTTAAGATAAAATGGCTAAAATTATTTCATTTTAAATTAAATAAGTTTAAATTATTTCAAAATGAAGCAGAGAATTTCAAATCTGAACAATAGCCAATTATAAATTAATAGAAAATTCACTCACTTTTTGCATTCATATTTGTTTTATTAATTACTATATAAATAATATATATATATACATGGAAGGGGAGAACAAATAAATGACTTTGTTTCACAGTTTGACCATTAAGATGCTTAATGACCATATTCTAATAGGACTACAGTAACCTTAATGCCCACATTTAATTTAATATCACATAAAGTTAGTGAATGATATATAACATGATTTATTTTGATTGCGAGGAAGTCAACTTGTAGTATGTGAGCCTTAAATTTTTTGCTGTTTTCTTCTTTGCTAAAATTATGTTATTGATAGATGATTATAGATTTGATATTTTGATACATGCATACAATGTATAATTATCAAGTCATGGTATGTAGGATATCCATCTCTTCTAACATTGAACATTTTCTGTGTTGGGAACATTTCAAATTTTTTCTTCTATTTTGAAATATACAATCAATTTTTGTAGCTATAGTCACTCTAATGTGATATCAAACTCTAGAACTTACTCTTTCTACTTAACTATCTGTTTTTAATCAACCTCTTTTCATTCCCTACCTCCTTTTTCAGACTCTGATAATTATCTTTCTTCTCCATGAGATCAATTATTTTAGCTTCTGCATATGAGTGAGACATTGCAGCATTTATTTTTCTGTGTCTGACTTATTTCACTTAATGACTTCCAGTTCCATCCATGTTGCTGCAAACGACAGAATCGTTGTGTTTCATTGTGTAGATATGCCATCTTTCTAATTAATTCATTCATTGATAAACATTTAGATTGAATCTATATTTTGGCTATTGTGAATAGTGCTGCAATAAACATAATGGTATGGGTATCCCTTTGATATACTGAATCCTTTTTTTCAGATAAGTACTTTGTAGTGACATTGCTGGATTGTGTGGTAGTTTTATTTATTTGTGTCCTTTGGGAAAAAGCCATTTTAGTTGCGGTGAGATGGTATCTCATTTTGGTTTTGATTTGCATTTACCTGATTAGTTATATTGATCATTTTTAAATATACTTCTTGTTAATTTGTATGTCATCTTTTGAGATACCTCTATTCAGATCATTTGCCCACTTTTTAATAAAATCATTTGGATTTTTGTTGTTGCTGAGTTGTTTGAGTTCTTTGTATATTCTGGATATTAGTCTCTTGTCAAATGAGTAGTTTGCAAATATTTTTTTCACATTTAACAAGTTGTCTCTTCATTTTGTTGATTGTTTTCTATGCTGTGCAGAAACGTTTTAGTTTACTATTGTCTCATTTGTATATGCCTATTTTTGTTGCCTGTGCTTTTGAAGATTTAGCCATAAAATATGTATCTAGTCCTGAAGTGTTTTCATTATGTTTTCTTCTAGCAGAAGGTCTAGGTCTCATGTTTAAATGTTTTATCGATTTTGAGCTGATTTTTTTATATTATGAGAGATAGGGGTCTAGTTTCCTTCTTCTGCATATGTATATCTAATTTTCCTTTCAGTATTTTTGAAGAGGAAATCCTTTGCCCAGTGTGTGTTCTTGGCACATTTGTTGAAAATTTGTTGTCTATAAATACATAGATTTAGGAACTGAGGGGAAAAATGGCAGATAAAGAGCAGAACTAACTTGCAGCTCCCACTTGGACAGAGAAAATGCCATGTAGAGACACACATTGTGAACTTTTGCTCCAAGAACTACCACAGGAACATACCAAGAAAAACGAAAGAATTCACAGACCCTTTGAAAGAACTGGCTTGCCACTGCAAACTCAGTGACACAGCCAATAATCTGTGAGTGCCCAAAGTGTGAGAGGGGGCAAGTCCTCCTCTGAACACACATCCTCACTGAGGAACCTGAAAATCCATATCACAGAAAAGGATTTAACCTTACTTAGAGCTGAAATGAATTTAGAGAGATGAGCAAAATATAAAAGTGAAAGCAGTAGCAAGAAGAGCCCTATAGGCACTCCCAGTCCCCAGGGAAACTATTTATGACTATATCTCACAGCAGTCCTTGGGGACGGCTGCCATCGGAATTGGGAAAAGACCACAGGGAGAAGGAAACTTTCAGCTGAGATTTGCAATAATTTTGATCAAGCACAAATTTTCCTGGGCAGAATCTGATTGTAAGGGGAGGCAAATGGGAGATGCTGATATGATCACAGAAGCTGAGGCAGGTGGAGAGGGGTAAGGCTTGAAAGCCTTGCTTACTTTCTCATCAGGGAAGCTTATAGCCTGAGGCAAGATCTCAGCCCAGCTCACAGTCTACCTAAATACAAACTTGGTGCTGTTGGTGGGGTGTGGTGGGAGTGAGACTGGTCTTGCTGGCTGTATGGAAGTTGGGTGAGGCTTGTCACTGCCAGCTTCTCCTCACTTCCCTGAAATCCTGTATGACACAGAAGAAGCAGCCATAACCCCCTTGGGAACATAACTCCATTGGCCTGAGAACCTCACCTTGATCCTGCACAACAACCACAACAAGCCTTGCCCAAGGAGAGTATGAGCTCAGACACACATAATCGTATCCCTGCCTGCTAGTCTTTCTTTACCCATGTTGCTAGTCAAAGAAAAAAGACTTAATCTCTTGGGAGCTCTGTGGCCCCACCCATCACCCGAGAAACCCGAATACTTATCCAGGTGACCGTAGGGCAAGCTTATATCATCCTTATACTAGATGCTCTTTTTAAAGCACCAACTCCTGGCTGGAGGCCAACCAACTTAAGCCATTACAGCAACTCATAAAAGAACAATCCTGCTTCAAGAAAGGAGTTAAAAAAAAAAAACAGCTAATTCCACCACCTGTTACTTCCTGGCTAACCAGAGGTTCTGAGTCTGTTCCCATGACAACTTTACTGCTAGCACAGCTAGCATTCGAGAAAACCAGTGCACTAAACAAAACTACAATCAAGGATCCCCACAGAGTCCACTTCAATCCCCTGCCACTTTCACTGGAGTAGGTGCTGGTATCCCTGGCTGAGAGACCTGAAGACAGATTCATAACGTAGGACTCTTTGCAGACACTCCCCAGTACTAGCCCAGAGCCTGCTAGCTCTGCTGGGTGGCTAGACTGGAAGAGCAATAAGAATCACTGCAGTCTAGCTCTCAGAAAGTCCCCATCCCTAGGGGTAGGGAGGGAGCACCACATTAAGGGAGTACCCCATGAGACAAAGAATCTGAACAGCAGCCATTGAACCCCAGATCTTCCCTCTGACATGGTCTATCCAATTGAGAAGAAACTAGAAAAACAATTCCGGTGACATGAGAAAACAAGATTCTTTAACACCCCAAGATCACACTAGTTCACCACCAATCAATCCAAACCAAGAGGAAATATCTGAATTGCCAGAGAAAGAAAACAGAAGGTCAATTATTAAGCTACTCAAAGAGGCACCAGAGAAAGGTGAAAAACAACTTAAATAAATTAAAAAAAAAAAAAAAAAAAACAGGATATGGACAAAAAAAATCCAGAAATAGATTGCATAAATGAAAACAATCACAACTTCTGGAAATGAAAGACACACTTAGAGAAATGCAAAAATACACTGGAAAGTTTCAACAATACAATCAGACAAGTAGAAGAAAGAACTTCAGAGCTCAAAGACACGGCTTTCAAATTAACCCAATCCAACAAAGTCAAAGGAAAAAGAATTTAAAAAATGAACAAAGCCTCCAAGTTTGGAATTATGTAAAATGACCAAACCCCAAAATAATTGGTGTTCTCAGGGTAGAAGATAAATCTAAAAGTTTGGAAAACTTATTTGATTAAATAATCAAGGAACACTTCCATGCCTTGCTAGAGAGCTAGACATTCAAACATAAGAAACTCAAAGAATGCCCAGGGAATTCCACCACAAAAGGATCATCATCTAGGCAGGTAGCCATTATGTTATCTAAAGGCAAGATGAAGGAAAGAATCTTAAGAACTGTAAGGCAAAAGCATCAGGTCACCTATAAAGGAAAACCTATCAGATTAACAACAGATTTATCTAACCCTACAAGCTAGAAGGGATTGGGGTCCTATCTTTAGCTTCCTTAAACAGAACAATAATTAGCCAAGAATTTTGTATCCAGCAAAACTAAGTTTCATAAACAAAGGAAAGGTACAATCTTTTTCAGACAAATTAATGCTGAGAGAATTTACCACTACCAAGACAGCACTATAAGAACTGCTAAAAAGAGTGTCACATGTTAAAATAAAACCTCAAAGTACACCAAAGTAGAACCCCCTTAAAGCATAAATCTCATAGGGCCTATAAAGCAATAACACAACACATAAAACAAAAACACATACCTGGTATTCAGGCAACAACTAAAATGATGAATAGAATAGTAGCTCACATCTCAATACTAATGTTGAATGTAAATGGTCTAAATACTACACTTTAAAGATACAGAATGACAGAAAGGATAAGAATCCACCAACCCTGTATCTGGTGTCTTCAAGTGACTCATCTAACACATAAAAACTCACATTAACTTAAGGTAAAGGGGTGAAAAAGGTATTCCATGCAAATGCACACCAAAAGCCAGCAGGATTATCTATTCAGATATAAGACAAAATAGACTTTTAAGCAAAAACAGTTAAAAAGACAAAGAAGGACATTATATAATGATAAGAGGACTAGACAAACAAGAAAATATCAAAACTCTAAATATATATGCACCTACTGGAGCTCCCAAATTTATAAAGCAAATGCTACTAGACCTAAGAAATGAGACAGACAGCAACACAATAATATCACAAATGTTATGGTCCTTGTTTGTGGAGAAGGCAAGTGCCAGGCACCTCCAGTCAGTCATCTTGAAGTCTCCCTGTACTTGAGACCTGAATGTCATCATTTTCTTTATAGACACTAACATAGTGAGCCAAAGCAAGTTAAACAACTTCTAAAATTGTTTTCTATTGGTTTAAATGATTAGCCAAAACAAAACTAGTTCACATGGACTTGTAATGGACCACATACATCTTTTAGGTCTTGCTCTTAATGCTGTATTAAGACTTCTAAGTAGAAAAATAAAAGAAGGATCTTCCTTTGGATTAGCACTATGAAAACTGAGCAAAGTGAATGAGATACAAAAATCTATGAGGAAAGATATTTTTACTTGATTGCCATTTAAAAATTGCAATGTATTTTAATCTGCATAAAATAAATGGTGCCTATTATAAAAATATCATTTGCTATAATGCATAAAGTATATCCCTTCAGAGGTTTGCTTTATGGCAAAGAAAATGGGTTAAAAGTATGAGCCATAATTTTATAGTTGAGCCCAAGGATGCAAATAAAACAGGAGAAATAAAAATACAAAAAATAGAACATCCAGTTCAAGCTCAAAAAAGGACATTGAAATATTATCTTAATTGCAAATATGCTAAAATGTCTTATTTCATGTTAAAGTAATTATATCAAAATAAATACTTAAAAGTACTTTATGATTTTTTGTTATCATAGTTTGGCTTTTTAACTACGATATATGCCTCCCCCTCATAATCTCTCATGTTCTCCTGCCATACCCTCTTCTGCTTGTGGAGATCCTTAAATATGATGATGTCTCTAATGGACTTCTCTTTACCCAAGACAATCCCTAAATAGCGGACAAGTCTCATTTAAAACATCCTCCTACAAACATTCCTGAATGGCCCTGTACTAGGGCAAGTGCTAAACTAGGAATACCACGTATCCCTAATCATTCTGAACATCTCCTATGGTACCACTTAGAGAACTTTATTTTTAAAAGTTCATGACTAATAGTCTTTTTTCCCCAGCAAGATGGTGCTTTCTTAAGCTTACTATTGCTCATGAGGAGAGTCAAGAAGTCACTCAGACACTTGAGACATCTGTACAGAGGCCTTGCAGAAAACTCAGGACTGGAAGAATCTACTGAAGAGGAGAAGCGAAACAGATTTTTGTCTACTAGTTCCTCCGATTTCCCATATGCCATTGATTCAAGTATGCTCAAAGGGAGTTAACTCTCTGTGATCTGGGTTGCATGACCCCGCCCTTTCAGCAGCTTTATATGAATTGTGGAGTAGTGGCAGGAGACAGGAGCAGTTTGCAGGGCTCTTTGGTAAGGGTTTGAGAGACAGGTATGGCCAACACATCTGAGGGAAACATGCAATGGGAAAGGTACAGAAAAGGGACTAAAGAACTAGCACCCTTTTCTAATCTGCACTTCTACATCACACAGACACCCTCAAAAATGTTTAATATATTGAACATTATTCCCATTTCTTATGTGTTAACAAGCACATAGCGATTAAATTTCTTACACAACTTCATTAAAGCATTAATAAACATGGTGCTAGAACTCAGTGTTCCTTATACCACACCAATCTCATTTTTTTTTTTTTCCTAGTCTAAATATGGTGATGGTATAAGTTTTGGACAATTCATATTGAAACAAGAAGTGTCTGAAAATTTGATTTTGACCATCCCTATTAATTGATGGTTTATGTAATTTCTTTTATTAGTAAGAAAAGAAGCATTCAATTTTGAGAAACTGTCAAAATAGATGTTTCTTCCTTGCAAAGCATACTTTTTGTTTAAAGACAATTATCTAGTTTGGTGTTAAAAAAAAAAAAACACAAAATCTTTCAAGCTACTGTGGCTTCCATAGTTATGAACATATAATGTTTCTGGGACAACCTTAGAATAACTCTTGGACACATGGGAAAGCTATTAAAAAATAAAATGCTCTTTAAGTTCTTCTGACTAAATGCTTATGAATCATTAAAACAGTTTTTTCCCCCCGCAGAATGTAAAGGTGCCAGTTTTCCAATAAGGCACTAAAACCCCAGGATATTGGAGAAGACAAAAAACAGATTATTCAGTTACATAGGCAAAATTACTTTGATTTCAGATTACACAATACTGGATGAAGTACTAACGTGCCATAATAAAGCACACATAAAAAGCAAACATGTCACACAAGCAAAATTCCATCCCAGTTCGAGTGAAATATAATACTACCATATTATCATAATATAATTACACATAGTCAAAATGAACTTCTTAGAGTGCATAGAAACACAGACGACTAATTCAGAATTTGTTCAAAAAGAGAGTAGAGGAGTTTGCATTCTTCAAATATTTTATTTAAGAAGCAGCCTGGGCATGTGGGCCATGGGGAGGCTGAGGCAGGAGGATTGCTTGAGGCAAGGAGTTGGAGACCAACCTGAGCAACATAGTGAGACTCCATCTCTCAAAAAAATAAAATAAAATAAAAGAGAAAAGACTAGGCTTCAGATTCTATGAGTTCACAACAGATAAACGTGTCTTATTATTGCACTGCAAGCATCTGTTTTCTGAAAGAAGTTGAAGGAAGTTAGGATTACCAGAGGGTTTTCTGCCCTGATGTTAAAGCTATTGGAATGAAGATATAGAAGGAATTGGCCAGCTGGGTTGCAAAGACGACCTAAAACCTTCTCATTAAAATGATCACTTCTGCTGATATGGAATATGTCTGTAGAGATAAATGGTAGGAGAATTTATTATTGTAGTGTGGCTACATCTCTTCACAGCGTTAGTGACCCCAGGGTCTTCCTTGCCTATCCACCCCAAATAATGCTGGTTTTGTTTATATTTCAGAAACTGTATAAAGATCCATGATAATCCCGTAAAAGAACGAGAAGAGTTAATCTCATATCCAACACCCTGCTCTCTTTGGTATCAAGATATTTTCTAATGAGAAGGGTACATTATTTACCATGTACGCATGTAAGAAATGAAATATCTATTTTACTTCAAGATTTTTATGTGTATCATTTTGTGGATATTTTATAAGATTTGATCTCTTGTATGTAAGTAGAAAGCATTTTTTTATCTTCTTTGTTAATATGTACCAATTATAAGGTTTCTATTAAAGTAGAAAAAAATTAGATTCAGGTAGAAAATTATACTTATTATTCCCAGGATATTTAACACTTTTTAATAAATCATAAATTCTATATAGATAGAAGAATGATTCTAGTATTTAATATTAACTGTAATATGCAATTCTTTGTCTTGTCCTTTTTTGTCATATTATATCACGTTGTGGGAGGAGGCAAATAAAAAAAGTAAATAGTTACCTTAATTTCTTCTGAGAAGTCAGTACTGGCAGCAATCTTTTATCAATCAGTGCAAAGGGAATATTCTTTATTCACAAGCTTTATTAGAAATAGAGTCTCTCTATTAGAGCCAAAGACATTCAATCCTTAGTGTTCATTTGCAATGAAAGTCTTGTTTAGGTTTCAGAATATGTGTAAAGGCATTAAAAACTCATATATATGTGTATTTTTAAAAATGTAAATGTAATAAAACAGCAGACTTGATTGCACTGGGATAATTTTTAGCTGCTTTTTGTTGTGGTCAAATATGCATAAAATAAAATTTGTCCTACTATGTGTGGCTTATTTTACATAAGATGTCTTCAAGGTTGATCTATATTATAGCATGTATCAGAATTTCATTCCTTTTTAAGGCTGAATAATATTTCATTGTATACTCACACTAACAAAATACAGTTAAGTTGAACATTTAACTTTCTCACACTTTTTGGCTATTGTGAATAATATTGCTATAAAAATAGGTACATAATATCTGAGTTCCTGCTTTCAATTATTTCAAGTAAAATTGGTGGATTATATAATAATACTATTTTTTAGGGACTGCATAACTGATTAAAAATTACCTGATTTTACAATATTGGGTGATTTTATTATCAGTTACTATTCCTAAATTTTTTACTATATGGTAGCATACTTAAAATCGAATCATGTATTTCTTTGTTAAAAGAAAAGTGAAATTTTCATTGCTAATATGTATGAATACATGACCAAATTGGGCAAACTATTACCTGTATCTGCTAACTTCATAATTATATAATGAAAATGATTAATAATTAGTTCTTGAAATGTGGATATTGGTAGATATTTGTGGTAATCCAGTAGGGGCGTAAATCAACTCTTCGCCTAAATCTAGTGTGGATGTGGAGACTGATGTAAATGTGCATTGAAGTTTATTATTCAAGAAAAGAGACTTTCTGGGGCATGCAAGACTGGTGCAGAAGCCAGTCTGGAATGACTCGAGCAAGTGGGTGAGGGCTGGCTTGGAGTTCTTTTTCTTAGTAGGGGGTAGATTTGTGAACATGTTGCAGCTTTTGGGTTATGGATTATGTGTATTTCCACTGCTGCCAAGAGACCTGTGGTCGTTTTTACCAACTTGCCCTGGTAAGTGCTAGAGGGAAAGAGATGGAAATGGGGCCAAATAGCTTCCAGCACTCAAACATCAAACATGGAGTCAGACTCTTTATTGCTGTAGAAAGTGTGACTAGAATTTAAAGCACTTAATTTTACTAGTCCTAAAATTCACTGGCTATGTGATGTTAAAATAGCCAATTAACCTACCTAATTGCTCGAATACCTGAGAGGGTTTTAAGAAGATGTTTTGAATTACAGATATTAAAATCTTTTGAAGTACTACAACAGTTGATTCTAAGTAGTCTGTGCCCTAGAATTCCCATGCTTAAGCATTAGAGATGCAGTCTCATGCTATTGTCACGTTTAGACTTGTGAGACTGCCTAAATTCAGCACACACTTTGTACTTGACTCTGTAATCTTGACCACCATATATAGCTTCTTTGTTTCCCAATTCCATATGTATAAAATCAGAGTATTAAGACCATATTTCACAATTCCTTATTGTGAGGATTAAATCAATCCATGTATTTAAAACATTTTTTAAAAGTATCTAGCATATACATATACTAAACAACTTAAGTGTTAGATAGTTATTTTTAGAGAAATGAATGAGTAAAAACAAAACAAAGTTGCTATGGTTCACATATGTGACGCCTCCAAAAGGTCAAATTAGATTCCCAGTTTTGGAGGTGGGGCCTAGTGGCAGGTGTTCGGGTCAAAGAGGCAGATCCCTCACGAATGGCGTGGTGTTTTCCTCAGGGTCATTAGTGGACTTTTACTCTGTTCATTTCCCCATAGTTTTGGTTGTTTTTATTTAAAAGAGTCTGGTATCTCTTTCCCATCTCTCTTCCTTTTGCTCTCTCACCTTGTGATCACTGGACATCCCAGCTCTGCTTCACGTTCTGCCATGAGCAAAAGGATCCTGCAGCCCTCACCAGAAGCAGATGCTGGAGCCATGCTTCTTGTACAGCCTGAAGAATTGTGAGTCATATAAAATTCTTTTCTTTGTAAATCACCCAGCCTCGGGTATTCTTTTATAGCAACACAAGTAGACCGAGCAGAAAATGTCCAAATTTATGAAGATATCTTTTGGGGAAAAAAAGTAAATATTTGCATTTATATTTGTAGTTTCTCAGAGGAGCATTTTCTTTAGTCCAATTTCTTATTAGTATCTTCTCAAAATTACATAATTCACTTAAAGCAATTTAATTCAGTATAAAAATTAAGAAATTTGACCGGGTGCGATGGCTCACGCCTGTAATCCCAGCACTTTGGGAGACCGAGGCGGGTGGATCACCTGAAGTCAGCAGTTCAAGACCAGCCTGACATGGTGAAACCCCGTCTCTACTAAAAATACAAAAATTAGCCGGATGTGGTGGCACACGTCTGTAGTCCCAGCTACTCAGGACGCTGAGGCTGAAGAATTGCTTGGACCTGGGAGGTGGAGGTTGCAGTGAACCAAGATGGTGCCACTGCACTCTAACCTGGGTGACAAAGCAACACTCAGTCTCAAAAATAAATAAATAATTAATTAAAAACTTTATATGGCACCTTAGAGCATCTTTTATATTCCTTTTAGAAATAAATAAGTCATCAAAGTGATACTGTTGGCTCTTCTCATAAATATCATTTATTATTCCACCCTCTTGTTCTAAACCTGACTGCAGGTTCTTTAAACCTAGCAAATCTCTGTCAAAGTAATAATTACAAGCAAACCAAATGCTTCAGTAGCAATTTTAACACATGGGAGTCCTGGGCCCACTTTCTAAAATGTGAATAACAGAGATTTGTCTTGGAGTTTATATTCATCTCTATCATAACTAGATAAATCACTCCAGTGTCAGTGAGACAATGTTCTGGCTCTCGTTTCAAAACACATATATGAATTTTCACATTGTAGCAGTCAACATAGAGATATCTCTCCAAGCTTAGAATTTTGCCCTTGGGGGATGATTTTGACTGTGTATCAATGACTCTCTTTCCTTGTATTGGTATTTACATATCTCTAAGGAGAATTTTTGCTTGCGTTCCAGAGTACAAAGGAGGAAAAGCAGAGCTCTGAGCACTCGAAGGGCACATATAAGTTTGGCTCTTAGAATTACAATTGCAGACCGATTACCTCATGAGCTCATGAAAATCCTTCCTGACAGACATTATGTGACGTATGATGTCTCTGTTTACTATCGTTCAAAGTTTCTCAGTTCCATTTTCTATAAAAATCCTACTACAATAAAGTTGTAATCTTGAAGCGATCCTATTGCTCCTCATCTTTAGACTGATGTAATCTAGAAAAGTCAGTTAGAAACCTGTTGAGACGTCAGTTCTCACATAAGCATGCACAGTTAGAATTTTGATTGAAAGTAAACATGTTTATAGGCAGAATGGAGGAGTTCTAGTTATTTTACAGAAAATTCAGGTGTTTCTACAGGAATCAGAATAAGAGTGCAGCAATAAGAAACGCTGACGGTGAACAGTCATGTATTCACTCAGTTATGGCCAATTCTACACCTATTGGGTGCTATCCCAGAGTAGCCAGCCAGGGCCATACTTCTGCTCTTATGATACATGATCCTAAGCAGAGATTTGAAAAATTAGGAAGGGTTCAAAACTGAAAGTAGTGTAACTGTTAAATGTTGTGTATAAATACATTTCAGAAACATACATTTGTATATTGCCACATTAACTCTGAAGCATTTTTTAATGTTGAGCAGAATACTTAAGAGATGGGAATTTATAATATTCTCAAAGCTCTTAGAATCAGAGGGTGACTAAAGATTGGTAAGAAAAACACCAAATATAATAATGCTTACATATTCAGTCATGAGAATGGTCTACCCTTAGTGGCAAAATACCTGTTTATAACTATTTTATATTTTCCTGTGGTATTTCTGACTCTTCAGAAATGATGGCTACAAAAGGATCACCCAGAGAACATTCCAAAAATGTTGATTCTGAAGCTGATTTATAGAGTGCATTAGCAAACTTTGATATATGGATCAGGGATTTTAAAATTAACATAAAAGATTATGATGGTCATTCAGATTAGGAATAACAAGCAGAAAAAAGCATACTATATTGAAATCAAATCTATAAAACATAGGATGTGTGGTTTCCAAAGAATTGTAACATGAAGTACTTTATTATCAATGCAACCTAAGGCATTTCAAAAGATCAAATATGAGATAACACGGTTATATATCTAAATTGAAACTAATGTGCTCATCACACTTCAGATTTACTTCTTCCATCCAACACATGGGAAATGCATAGGAATTAGATATGTGGTTGGGCATATTTACCTGGTCATGACTTTTCCATTTCTACCTATTAGGAAGAGCAAATAAAAATCTTTGAGTAGTAGGCTAACATGAATAGTATCTGAATTTCTCTTGGACCACGTTTGCGTGTGCATGTGTGTATATATACCGAGTTAAACTTTCCTCATTATTTAGGAAGTCTAGGGATAAAATTATTCACAAGAAATATAAATAGTAGGACCTCCGAATGCCAACCTAAAATCTTCTTTGTAAGTGGTGAGTTAACATATGTTAAAATTAAGAGAACAAAACTTATACTTTCAAGAGTATAAAGAAATTTAAATTGTATTTTAATTTATATAGTAAAAATTGTCAAGGTTTTTGTTTGCTGAAATTGGACAGAAAAAAATTAGAGATTCAGCATTAAAATAAGAAATTAATTTTTTGAGAAATATCCATATTGTCTTCCATAATCGCTGTACCAATTTACATTCCCACCAACAGTGTGTGGGGATTCCCTTTTCTCCACATCCCTATGAACACTTGTTATCTTTTATCTTTATGCTGTTAGTCATTCTAACAGGTGTGATGTAATCTCATTGTGGTTTTGACTTGCATTTCCCTGATTAATGATACTGAGCACCTTTCTATATGGCAGTTGACCATTGGCATGTCATCTTTGGAGAAATGTCTATTCAGGCTTATACTCTTCTTTTTAGTGGGTTATATGTATTCTTTGCAATTGAGTGGGTTGATTTCCTTACGTATTTTGGACATTAACCCCTTAACAGATGTATGGTTTGCAAATATTTTGTCAAAAGCACAGAAAGTTTCAGTTAGATTAATAAGTTCTGAAAAATCTCATGTATAGCATGCATATTTGAAATTTGCTGATAGCATAGACTTCAAGTGTTCTCACCATACACATGAAAATGGTAATGCTAACAGGTGATGTATATGTTCATTAGCTTGATTGTGGTAATTACTTCATAATGTGTATGTATATGACATTATCACATTGTACACCTTAAACGGACACAAATTTTGACAAGTGTACCTCAATGAAGCTTGAAGTAATGAAAATTAAAGTTACTTTTGAGGATATTATGATAGGGAGTTGTCTCATGAAAAAAATTGTGAAGGTAATATGAGCTCAGACTCATAATAAAAGTGTCTCCAAAAATTATTTATAAAGGAGCTTAGAATAATAATGTTTAACAATTTTAAAGGGGGTTAAGGAAAAAAATAACCAAAAGAATGTAAATGTAAGACATCGTATTTAAAGATGGTGGTGCAGGAGAACTCAGGATGGTATGAAGGCTTGGAATCCGCATGATTAGGACCTTTTTTTTTTTTTTAAATAATTTTCCAAGCCAGTTAGTTTCACTTTCTTCAACTGTAATTGTTGAAGATTGTTCCTTTTTTTCTTGATTAGCTGTTAAAAATCTTTGTAAAAGGCAACCACCTCTTAGACTAACACTAGTACCACATTTGTAGTCATAGCTACTTGAAGAAGCAAAATGTGAGACTCTCTACCAAAATTTTTAGCTAAGGATAACAGAGTTGCAGAGTAACAGATACACAACTGGAGTAATGAATATCAAGAAATAAGTGGTGATAACAATACTGCCAACACTTACTGAGTGATTACTGTATACCCTCATTATTCAGTTTCATATTTATGGTGGCATTTAATCCTTGTATACACAGAACATTAAAATAAGGATAATATGATTATTCTTTATTTTAGAGGAAGTCTAAAATTTAGAAGGATTAAGTAATTTTTCCGGGTTTAAAAATTTCCTAAGAGGCCAGTCCAAGATATAAACAGAGGCAGCCTAATCACAGATCTGCTCATTAGCTACTAAGAGGTAAACTACAAGAAAGGCGTAGAATGAAGGGCTCCTGTTATGCTAGGCAAAGTCCACAGTTTTGAAAATCTTTCTCATTGGCCTCCAAGATATGCATAAATGTGTTACTTACATTATAGACAGGTAGAATGATCATCAAAACAAGATAATTTTTAATGTATATTACATGGTTTTTCCAAAATCCGCTTTAAAGTACAATACATAAGCCATGCTATGTTTTCCATGGCGGGGTGGGGGCAGGTACTTAGTCTCAAATTTATAGCATACTGTTACATCTTAATCTTTTGAGAATTATTAGAGAACTCAACACCATCCTTCTAAATTTGCACTTACTTAACATCTATGCTATCTCAAGAGAAGCATTGACTCCATAACAGCTAGCATTTCAGGGCATTTGTATTATGCAAGTCTCACCTATGTCATTGGTGGGGGAAGCTGTAAGAATCTGTGTATACTTTTAGGAGTGTTCTACCCACATGCACATCAACAACTTATCATTCATGCAGGAAAGGTTGTGGGCATCCATTTTTTGCATGGCAGTTTGGGTAGGCAGTGCCATTTTTCAATATTTTCATGTCTTTCCTTTCTGGTTACATAGCAGAAGTGCAATTCCCTACTTCCTTTAAGTGAACTATGGTATTGCTACTTTCTTTGTGCAATGAAACATGAAAGGGCACAAGCTATGTTGCACCTGAGCAGATACCTTGAATAGTTGGTGCATGACTTGCCATGTTCTCTATTCATCGTCCATGATTCTGAACTAAGGATAAGTCACATAACACATGGTGGAGGCGCCATCATCTTGAGTTCTTGATAGAGGACACTGCAGAGAGAGCTGCTACTTATTGATTTTGTTTGATTGCATTAAAAATAAATTGTTTCTGTTTTTTTGTTTTGTTTTCGTTTTTGAGACAGAGTCTCTGTCTTTCAGGCTGGAGTGCAGTGGCGCCATCTCAGCTCGCTGCAACCTCCGCCTCCCGGATTCAAGCGATTCTCTTGCCTCCGCCTCCTGAGTAGCTGGAATTACCACCATGCCGGGCTAATTTTTGTACTTTTAGTAGAGATGGGGTTTCACCATGATAGCCAGGCTGGTCTGGAATTCCTAACCTCAAGTGATCCTCCTGCCTCGACCTCCCAAAGTGCTGGGATTATAGGCATGAGTCACCGTGCCTGGCCTGTTGTTTCTGTTTTTTAAGATACTGAGCTTGTTTAAGTAGATTTTATGAAGTATAACTTTATCTAACTTGACTGATAAAGCAGTCTTTCAAATATTTAAAAATAATTATAACGTATCTTAATTTTCTATTCTCTAGCTTAAATAATTCCATTATCTTTAACATTGCCCTGTTTGAAATGCTGTCCAAACTGATCATATTTTCTATTTTAGTGGTAATGAAACCTTTTAACTACCAAATATTCCTGGTTAATTTACACCAAACATGTTTGAAATATTTCTCCTTGGATTTCTAATGACTACTTACAGGCCATATTTAAATTTGGTGCATTTCATTTGTGAACACATTTTCATGGAGGTAAAGGCAATCCATAAAATGGGACTGACAAGAAAGGTGACATTTTCCTGGTTAATGTACATAAACTCAACTGTAAATTATTGTTGTATAGATTTTAGGGGTTACTCATTTCATCAGTAAATGAACTAATCTGGAACAAACAAAACATGAACTATTTGAAACTTTGAGTACTTTTTCCATAACAACATCTTGTTTTACACTATTTAGCTTGAGCCATCACTACTAATAGAAAATATATTAAATATTAAGAGGGTCATAAAAGAGCCAAGTTAATGGGATCACAGATGAAACATCATTGAACAAGTGAAACAGACTAGACTCCTTCTCAACTCTTTTCATGATACTCAAAACATTAAAGTACCTTCTTGACTTTTTAGAAAAATATATAAAGTCTTTAGCAATTGAAAAAGTGATCCCTAGTTGTGCTTTCTAGTTTGCCAGTTTTAATGAACTATGAAGCTCTAAAGGGACAGCCTGAATTCCACTGGGATGACTGCTTAGTCTCCATTTTAGACTTAGATATGGCATAAATGAAATAAAAAATATTGCAGAAAAATAGAAAGACTTCATCATGATTTGAAGAAAGTATGCAATCAAGAATATAGTCTACATTCTATTAGAAATATGCAGATGAGACAAAATAATCTCTGCAGGCCGCTCAAACATAAAATTCTGTAAATGTAGACTCATGTATCTACACATATTCTCCAATCAATTTCCAAGGCATTTGGAGTGAAAATGTGGCACTTTGACCAACAAATTCAAACAGCAGAATTTTACTGGTTTTGTTTCTGAAGGCAGATATGGCTTAGATAGTCAATTTGTTTTCTATGAATATAGCACAGAAGGAAAATATGCTGATTGCTTGCGTTTTGGTCATACAACAAAGGAATTTCAAACTTTTTTTTTTTTTGGTTAGACAGAGTCTTGCTCTGTCACCCCAGCTGGAGTGCAGTGTGGTGCGATCTCAGCTCACTGCAACCTCTGCCTCCTGAGTTCAAGTGATTTTCCTCTCTTAGCCTCCTGAGTAGCTGGGACTACAGGTGCACACCACCATGCCTGGCTAATTTTTGTATTTGTACTAGAGATGGCGTTTCACCATATTGGTCAGGCTAGTCTCAAACTCCTGGCCTCAGATGATCCACCTGCTTCGGCATCCCAAATTGCTGGAATTACAGGCGTGAACCATCGTGCCCAGGCTCAAACTTCTTTTTTTTCCAAAAATAGTGTACCCTTCAGGTATCTCACAAAGGAGAATGAGCTGGACACATCAAAACTCCTTGCCCAAAAATGGTGGCACTAGCTTTAGTCTTCTTCTGCAAACACAGTTAATCCTCACTTTGTCTAAGAGGAGGTAAAATTAAGTAATTCCCAATAGAATAGAATTGTAGTCTAGCACACTGTTCAATAAATATAGCTAAGTATCCTAGTTTACTATTTTTTGATTTTTCCTTTTGCCTTTCTGTGGGGAAACATCTTTGTATCTCATAAAGTGAAAAAAAATTGTAGAAATTATTATTTTATACACCTGACTCTAGATTTAAGTGCACAGGCAATACCAACATATTTCTATCTTCTGTCATGGGGACAGGAGGGCAGAGCATAAAAGAGAAAGAAAGATTTTTAATAAAAGTATATTTTTTACTGAATGGAGTTTATATATGTTAAAAAGTAACGTTTCTTCTACATCCACATGTAAATTCACATGCTGTATACATTATGTTGGCAGAATTCCATTGCTGAACATCTGCCCAAGTGACAGGGTAACATCTCCTTTACCAGATGGTTAAACTTTTTTGATAGTAGCGTTCAGTCTATTTTCCTAAAATTATTAAGAAAAAGAGGTAGGTCAGTATATTGATTAAAATATGCAAAAAGAACAGAGGACTAAGTTAGGGAATAATTGTGATTTCATTTTTTTCTAGATAGTAATGAGGATAAATGACAGTGAAAATGATAGTGATTTTACATCTGTACCTAAATCAGTGTGTTTTTAAACATTTTATTTTAATTTGGGAATTTAAGGAATCTAGCTGTAATATTCGTTTCCTGATAGGCATAAGTAATTTTCTATTTTCATCTATTCCTTAAATTTAGGAAGTTTTAGAATTATGGCAGTGTACTAGCCAGCTGACCAAAGTGTATGGTCAAAAAGGGTGTTTTAGCTTATGTGTCTCAGATAAGTCTGCAAAAATAAAACAGCAAATCATAAGGGAATAC
Source organism: Rhinopithecus roxellana (assembly GCF_007565055.1). Classification (NCBI taxonomy): domain Eukaryota; kingdom Metazoa; phylum Chordata; class Mammalia; order Primates; family Cercopithecidae; genus Rhinopithecus; species Rhinopithecus roxellana. Next base: position 15,623,567 of record NC_044566.1, on the reverse strand, counting down.
AATTATTTTTCAGAACATCTGTCTTGGGATAATAAGTTACAGAAATGTAGCTAAACACGTACCATCTGTGAAGGAGTCTGTCCAGCACAATTAGCAATACTGCATTTAATAAACACCTAGTAGGTTTGGTAGTTTCTCCTTGCAGTCATGATATCTAAAAAGCTTTCCAAATTGCTATAGTTTTAAGATTCTAATTTGTCCTCATTTTCTGTAGTGTGGATAATTATTTCTGCTTATAATATGAAGTTTCTGGTCATTTATCTTGTTGGAAAAATACCTATTTATTCACAAACAGATGTTAGCACAAGGCTAGTGTATACTGAATGACATACTTATTAGTTTAATAAATAACAATAAGACATGCCAAGTAGAGTCTTATGCAGCTCGTGCAATGTCATACAAAAGAAAAGCAATAACAGAAATGTACATAATATGGGAAATATTTAGTTATTAGGAATAACTCCTCTCAAAATGCTCTGAATGGTTTTATAATTCCTGATTTATATTAATTTTAGGCAATGTAATTCCTATCTATTTTTAAATATTGATAAGAAACATGACAAAATCTAAACTAAATCTTAATTTTGCAAAGCACTGTTTTATCTCTATGCTTTTCTTCTGAATAGATTACAAATGGAAGAAACAGATTTATATGCCACAATTTTGCAGGCATAGTAGGAATATCTGCATCTGAATTTATAGTATTTTGACCAAAACTCAAAAGACTATTACCAATATAAACAAACTGCATTCACAAAGTAGTTTTTAAACATTTTATTTTAAAGTAATTTTAAACATACAGAATATTTGCAAAAAATAATACTGAGAGTTCATGTACACCCTTTACTCATCCTCTCCTAATGTTAAAAATATTCAAAACCATGGTACAATGATCAAGACCAGGAAATTAACTTAGGTACAACAATATTAACTCAATAACAGAGTTTATTTGAATTTCACAAGTTTTTCCTCCAATGACCTTTTTAATGTTCCAGGATCCCATTCAGAAGCCCATGTTACATTTAGTTCTAATTTCTCTTTAGTTTCTTGCAATTTGTAACGTTTATTATTCTCTCCTTATCTTCCATGATTCTCTTTGATACTTTTGTTGATTTCTGGGCAGTTATTTTGTAGAATGTTTCTCAATGTGGGTTTGCCTATTATTTTCCCAAAATTTGATTAATATTATGCATTTTTGGCAAGACTTCATGTTGTCATTCTCATATATTATATTGAGCATTCAAAATATCCATATGCCTTATTAATTATGGTGTTCCTTGATAACTTGGTTCAGCTGACATCTTTCGGTTTTCTCTAAGTTGCTTTTTAAATTTTGTAACCTATAAACATCTTCAGAAAAGTGTTTGAGATGACTGTAATATCCCCTTTCTCCTCAAATTTTACTCATTAGTTTTAGCATTTTTTGATTGATTTTGCCTGGAATAATTATACTGTGGTGTTTCCTTAAATAACTTATCATTTCTTGAATTTTTCAACGTGTTAATTTAAATGTTTTAAATTTAAATTTTTTAAAGAAGGATCCCTTCTTTTTATATATTTATTGATTAAATTACTTATATCTATATGTACTCATAATTGTTTATTATACGTTATATGATCCAACACTATTTTTTTGTTCAAATTGTCCAGGTTATGGCCATTGAACACTGATTCAGGTTGGCAGATCTTTTTTTGACCTGAGTCTATCATTTACTCATTAAGTTCTTTATTTCTTAAATCCACAAAAATATTTCAGGTCCATTGTATATTTTTAAGTAGTTTTTATTCTTCTCAAATTAATAGAAAAAGAAATCACCTATTTGATATTATTCTTGGTCAATACAAAAATGACATAACAGAAACTTCACTTTTAGATATGTCATGGTAACCAGAAATAGTTAACATCCATGAGATTAAGTAATGAATAATTCAAGGAGAGTCAAGCACAGTTGTCAAAAAATACTTGAAGAGTGAAAAGAGAAAGTAGATATTAAGCTAAGCCAGTATTATTTGGTAGTTTATTCTTTCATAAGGTCACATGCTCATTAATTCATTTCCATAAACACGTATGAATTACCCATTATATTGAACACACTGAACTTGATATAGTAAAAGCCATTTTTCCTCAGAAAGTTTACAATCATTTACAGGATGATAACTGTATATATATATGTTCATCAGTCATTTAGTATCTATTAAAAGAGGTGTCATGTTAATTGTCGGGACCCCAAAGGGAATAAGAAATGTGTAAATTCATATATATATACACACACACATATATATGTATATGTATATATTCACGTTTTTTTGCGACAGGGTATGACTCTTTCGCCCAGCTGGAGAGTAGTGGTGCCATTATCTGGGCTCGCTGCAATCTCCACCTCCCAGGTTAAAGTGATTCTCCTGCCTCAGCCTCCCAAGTAGCTGGGATTACAGGTGTGAGCCACGATGCCTGGCTAATTTTTGTGTTTTTTGGTAGACACAGAGTTTCACCATGTTGGCCAGGCTGATCTCAAACTCCTAAGTTCAAGTGATCCATCCGCCTCAGCCTCCCAAAGTGTTGGGATTACAGGCATGAAGCACCATACCTAGTGTCAAACTCATAATTTTAATAACATGGTATTACTGTGACAGAAATATAACCATGATATTATGAGACACAGAAATAATCGTCAAGTACACCTAATGAAAACAGGAATGCCTGTTTTTAAAAAGCAGCCTACAGTTAGTGCTATAAGAAAATTATAAAATGATATGGGAGTTCAGAAAAAGGAGAGCACCTCTTCAATTGGGAGGAGTCAGGGAAGACAATTTATACAAATAACCATTATAAATATTGGTACAATTCCTTCTCAATACAGTGGCTACTGGTAGGTATTGAGAGAATGGTAGGCAATGATAAGAAGTTAACAGATTTTGTAGGCAGGTCATATCTACATCAGGCTAAAAGATCAGACTGAAACTATAGTACAGATGATTCCTAAAATCAAGCTGCAACATATGATTTACTTGGTAGGCAACAGAAAAATACTGAATATTTTTCAGCACTAAGTGATACGATTAAAGTTTATTTTACAGATAGTTGCACTGATGTGAGAAATTGATTGTCTAAATGTTGGCGATTCTACGAAGACGTCAAAATTAATTATGGTAAATCCCTCTCTTGTTTATTCAACTAAGAATGATTTCATGATCATCCACGGAATGCTAAAAACTAAGATAGTGAATAATACTTCCTTTGTATCCTCAAGGAATTTAGTGTAAGAGCCATAGAGTAAATACATGGTTTTAATCATCAAGGTATGCTAAGAATTCTGTACTCTGCCATAATAAACACAAAGCAAGAATGCCTGACCCAGACGGAAAGGAGATTAAGAGTAGGACATTGACTCTGAATCTCAAGAACTGCTAGTAGTTTTGAAGTTGCAGGCACCATACAGGAAAAGTATATTCTCTTAGAAGAAGGCGGCTGGGAGAAAGCCAGAATGTAAGCAGATTATGACATCTGAGAAATTTCCAATTTGCTTTCTATAACTAGAGTTTAGGAGACAAGGGGATAAGAAATGAATGTTAAAAGTTAGCAAAGCCAAAAAGAGTGTTACTATCTTCAGAAGTATATGTCTTTTCTTACGGACTATTTAAAATACGTTTTAAGAGAAGCCGTTGGGATCCACTAGGGAATAGGTGGACAGGAAGAAGTTAGGATCCCTTATTCCTGTGCCACTTCGATCATACTGTGTCTGGAATTGGTAGGTTCTTGCTCTTGCTCACTTCAAGAATGAAACCACGGACCCTCAGGACCCTCACGGTGAGTGTTACAGTTCTTAAAGATGATGTGTCCGCAGTTTCTTCTTACTGGTGGGTTCGTGATCTCACTAGCTTCAGGAGTGAAGCTACAGACTTTCACAGTGCGAGGTACAGCTCCAAAAGCAGCGTGGACCCAAAGAGTAACCAGTAGCAAGATTTATGCAATGAGCAAAAGAACAAAGCTTCCACAACATGCACACAGCAGGTTGCTGCTATTGGCTAGGGCAGCCTGCTTTTATTCCCTTATCTGGCCCCACCCACATCCTGCTGATTGGTCCATTATACACAGACCGGATTGGCCCATTTTAGAGAGAGCTGATTGGTCCGTTTTGACAGGGTGCTGATTGGTGCATTTACAAACCTTGAGCTAGACACAAAAGTTCTCCAAGTCCCCACTAGATTAGCTAGACACAGAGCACTGATTGGTGTGTTTACAAACCTTGAGCTAGACACAGAGTGCTGATTGGTGCATTCACAATCCTCCAGCTAGACATACAAGTCCTCCAAGTCCCCACCAGATTAGCTAGATACAGAGTGCTGATTGGTGCATTTACAATCCTCCAGGTAGGGGTAACAGTTCTCCAAGTCCCCACCGACTCAAGAGCCCAGCTGACTTCCCCTAGTGGATACCACACTCCTCAGCCCTTGGGCGGTAGATGGGACCGGGTGCCACGGAGCAGGGGGTGGGGCCCTCGGGGTGGCTCGGGCCAGGCAGGCCACGTGGTAGCCCACTGGGCTGTGGGCTCAGACATGGCAGTCTGCAGGTCCAGAGCCTTGCCCCACTGGAAGCTGGGAGGCGGCTGAGGCCCAGTGAGAATTGGAGCGCAGGTGCTGGCTGGCCGGCAGTGTTTGGGGACCTGGAGAACCCTCGAAGGTTGCTGGCCTGGGTGCTAAGCCCCTCACTGCCTGGGGCCTGCGGTGCTTGCCTGCTGCTCCGAGGAGCCCGCACCCACCCAGAAGTGGTGCTGGCCTGCATTGCTGTGCGCAGCCCCAGTTCCCATCTGCGCCTCTCCCTCCAAACCTCCACGCAAGCAGAGGGAGCCGGCTCTGGCCTAGGCCAGCCCAGAGAGGGGCTCTCACAGTGCAGTGTCAGGCTGAAGGCCTCCTCAAGCGCAGCCAGAGTGGAAGCCGAGGCCGAGGAGGCACCCAGAGCGTACGAGGGCTGCTAGCACGTTGTCACCTCTCAATACTTGGTTTCTAAATTTATTTTACAACTAAAGCATAAAATTCTGTTTGCAGAACTTATTTTACGACAGAAAAAAAATAGTTTCTAAATTACTGTGCAATAATGAAAAGCTATGAGGAACAAGAATAAGAGCAGAGTAAAATAATTGATAGAGGTGTTGGCACTTGAACCCTTAACACCTGAAACATCTCTTTCTTCTGTCAAACTAGTAAAAATGAAAGAAGTGATAAGCAATGTTGGCTTGGAAATAGTGAATAGAACAATATTGTATACTTCTGGAAAAAATATGTACAGATATTCCTCGGTATTCAGAAGAGATTGCTTCCAGGGTCCCCTTAAATGACAAAATCTACACCTACTAAAGTCCTAGAGTTGACCCTGCAGAACCTCCATGTATGAAAAGTTGACTCTCCATATACACAGGTCTCCAATGCCACAAGTACTGTATTTTTGATCTGGTTTGTTTGAAAACAAAAATCCATATCTAAGCGCATATGTACAGTTCAAACCCGTGATTTTCAAGAGTCAACTGCATATTATCAAAAGCATTCTGAAAAGCAGAGCAACATTGGTACAAGATCATTAAAGTGACTAAAATTTGACACAGTAATTCTACATTTAAATGTTTATTCTCAAGTAAATATTAGAAATGTGAGCAAGTCTTGTTCTGCATATGTTTGCTATAGTCTATTCAAACTATGAAAAAGTCAACCTGAAATTCAAACCATAGAAGTCCAGTTAAATACACGGTGGTACATAAATACAATACTATGCAACCATTAAAGGAGGCATTACATTTTTAATAACATGAAACACTGCTGTCAATATTGACACTGCTGCACTTATACTACACTATTAAGAGATGTTCCTGAGCAACACAGAGCACCCTTGCTTCTACGTCCGCCATTAACTTTTCCCTTACAAAGGTTTTATTTGCTTCGCACTCTGTGCTGGCACATATTAGATTACTTACTGTTTACTGCCTGACTCACACACACTAACATGTGAGCTCCGTGAGAACGGCAAATTTGTTTTGTCAGTGAAACATGCTTGATTTCAAGAACAATGCTTGGCACATTCTAAAAGCTAAATAAACATTTTTGGAATGAATAAATAGTGCATAATGGTATATGCTTAGATATCAATTATGCAAAAACATCTATACAACACTAAAACACCCAAAATGCCATAAATTGATAATGCCAGAATTTTGGAATTTTGAGCATTTCTATTCATAAAATGATATTTACCTAGATATAAGAAAATTTTTTGTAAGAATATGAGTATGTTTTGTTAGAAGAAAAACAGCAAAGTTATGACTAAAAAATAAAATAAACGGTCTTTATTTCAGTGTGGTGAGGGACACGTTGGCATTTATTATGATGATTTTGCATTGAATGTGTTTAAAATATTGAAACCATGAGCTGAGGAATGGCAGAAATAAAAAAGAGGCTAAGAGTATTGTGTGTGTTGCTTTTTTTCCTGTGAAAGCATCCATAGCTAGGCCGGGCGCGGTCGCTCACGCCTGTAATCCCAGCACTTTTGGAGGCCTAGGCGGGTGGATCACGAGGTCAGGAGATGGAGACCATGCTGGCTAACATGGTGAAACCCCGTCTCCACTCAAAATGCAAAAAATTAGCCGGGCGTGGTGGCGGGCGCCTGTAGTCTCAGCTACTCGGGAGGCTGAGGCAGGAGAATGGCTTGAACCCAGGAGGGGGAGTGGGCCGAGATCGCGCCACTGCACTCCAGCCTGGGCGAGAGAGTGAGACTCCGTCTCAAACAAACAAACAAACAAAAAACAAAAACAAAAAGAAAAGAAAAGAAACCAACCATAGCTATTATCCAAATTCAGTGATTACGGCACTGATCTTTCTTCAGGTTTCCCTGAATTTTTCCCCCACTCTTTGGATGCTCTTATCCTAGACATCACAGTTGAAAAATAGTAAGACAGTTGCCATACCTGAGCTGCAACAAAACACTTCAGTGTTTGTGTGTGTGTGTGTGTGTGTGTGTGTGTGTGTTCAGTTTCGTTTCTCTTTAGCTCCTTTGCTCTAAGACTGACAAACGTAGTCTTTCCTCACCATATTTGGATCATTGAAAAAAAAAAGGACACTACAATTGTGGACTTTTGTTTGTTCTTTGGGCCGGGCTTTAATTCACGATGGCTTCTTGGAACTCTCTTGCACAGGAAAATAAAAGGAATCTACCTGATTCCACCCTGTATCCAGGAATTCCATATTGGACTCACTTCCAACAAAGGACTACAAGGCTGTGTCCGTTTTTCTTACCTCACTGTCTACTCATGTTTCTCCTTCAAGGAAACATGTGGAGAACAGGGTTTCAGTATGTGTGTCCTCATCAATTTCCATTGGAATAACAATTTTTGTCCTTATATCACCTTCTTACATCACCTTAACAAGCAAGAAAACTCAATTATGTAGAAATGGATCTGTTGGATGTTATTTCAACCATATTTTATATCACAGTTTTAGTATATTAAATGTACTTCTTTATATCAGGTCATTTCCTGTGAGTCATTTCTAACTTATTGATGTGGAAGATAATACAGAAGAAAAGCAATTGATAAAGCTTGTCCATAGATACAGATAAAGATACAAGTTTGTTTATTGTTTCAACAAAACTTTATTCAGTACATACTATGAAGCAAGCAAGAATAGTTTGGGTGAAACTATGAATCAGGATCCTGGGTACATTTGGAGAAAGAAGCTAAAAGCCACCAAAAATAAGAAACGCATCACTACAAAAACACACACAGCAATGTCACAATTCTGCCTAGAACCAGCCGTAATTGTGAGAATTAAATTTCTCCCAACTTTAACACATTGAAATTAACAAAAATATTTTAAGGTGTCTTGGCTAATAAAATGTACTAATTTAACTTATAACAAAATGTGTGATTATATGTAACTCACATCAAAAGCTCTCCATGAAAAGTCTGGTTTTAGCATGAAGCTGGCTCAAGATCACTACAGTTAAAAAGCCCTGAGTTTTGTAGCATATAATCGTAATAGATTTCTGTCACAGAAATCCATAGAGATGTGAGAAATTCCTTTCTCCACATAATATAATCTTCAATTTTATGAAAATGTTACAGTTATCTTTAGATGATTAAGATGGAAATTGCTTGTATGAAAGTTCTACCACCTGAAGGTATTGGTTACCACTTGGAACACATCTCTATTTAAATGCCGTATTAAGCCCATGTCTGAAAATTATTTGTCCAAAAATGAAATGTTAGTGTAAAATGTTCGTCAGGAACCTCATATCCATTATCTGAGGTTTTCTAAAAGCAATGATGGAATAAAGAACTTTCAGCCCAGCCACCATTTTTAGAGAACAAATTATTTAATGCATGAAGCAAATATACTAGGAGGAATGCAAAAATTCCTGAGGTGCATTGGGGCTGGGGGACCTCTTCTTCTAAAGATTTCAATCACTTCAATTGAAAATTAACAGATTTTATTACTGGGAATAGTTTACTTTCTAATGTAATTGATACGGTTCATAGTTTACTGCCAGTTATACTTTCATTGTGTCATAGCTGAGGTTTATAATGGCATTCTGCAAGGATACCACTGACACCAGTACTTTGTCTTTCATAACAGCACTCGGGGCATATTTTTAATGCAGAATGAATCAGAGAATCACAACCATAACTCTGGGAATGTGATGCTGAAAATTGATTCTACTGAGTTCTACCCAGATGTCTCTTCACTCATAATCTAGAATAAAGAAAGAAGCCATTCATATTATGAATTGATTATTTTTGTTGAATCATAAATTAACAGATCTATATACGATACGTAAACTTAGGAATAAGTGATTTTTTGAAAAAGAAATTAAAACTAAATAAAGCTGAAAAATATTAATACAGAGATAAACCATGCAATTATTTGGAGCAGTTAGGGAGAAGTAGGACATGAGGTTATATACTAAAATGCTTGAAGATAGGGGGAGAAGTCACATCAAGAAAGATCCTGGCATGAATCAACCTTAACTGTGACTGCAATTAATATGAAATAATTGAGTGTTCATTTTGGCAGCAGAGGAGTTAAAAACACACACACACAATTCAGTGTGAACGAGGTAGCAGATGTATGCAAGGCACGAATTTCCAGTATATGTAAAGTATTTTTAATCTTTGTACAAATTGACAATGTTAAAATACGAATTTATTATCAAGAACAAATTTTGAGTGTAATAGTTAGATAGTGGCATGGCTGGAGGAAAATTTAAAGTCATTTCATTTATTCCTTCAAGAAATACTCAATATTCACCTGTTAGCTACCAAGCACTTGACTACAAGAGGATACAGTGGGTAACAGAACAATAATGCTATCTATGTTATGTGTTCTTTTTGATCTTCAATAGCTTCACTTTTAGTGGAAATGGGAAATAGATAATTTAAAAAAATAAATACACGTAATGTGTAAAATTTTGGGGAGTGATAAGTGCTATTAAAACAGGCAGGTAAGGATCAGAGGTTTGTAATAAGTTAAGAGGAAAGGAATTTGAGGAGGGAGACATAATGCTGCCTTCATTAAATAGGTAATAATGATCAGGTAATAATAAATTAATAAAGTGATGTTTAATTTAAATGATTAATCACTTATTAATAAAGTGATGTTTGAGCAAATACTGAGATGATCATATGCATATCTGGGTAAAGAGTAGTTCATACAGAGGGAATAGTTAAGACAAAGTTTCTTTTTTTTTTTTGGCATTAATCAAATATTTTAATTCTTATGAAATTATACAAAGTTATAGTACATACAAAGTTTCTAAGGCAGGTGCAAGCTTGGTATGTTCGTAGAGTATCAAGGAAGCCTAAGTTTGTATGCTGAGATAGTATAGTATGTGTGGTAAGAGATGAGGTGAGAAAGGTAATTGAGTCCTTGTTAGCTAGGGCCTTGCAGCAACATAACTCTAAGTTAAGTGTGTAGCCACTTTAGGATTTGGAGTAAGAGTGACATATTATGACTTATATTTAAAAAGGTAATTTGACTTACTATAAAGAGTAGAATACAGGAGAAACAATAGAAAAATGAAAATAATTCTGAAGGTTATGTTGCAGTGATCCATGTGGGAAATTTGGTGGTGACAATCAAAGTACTGAAAATGGTCATTTCCTAGTTACAGAGTATTTTGAACGTTTAACAACCAGGTTTAACTGAAACTGGGTGTGCAGTGTGAGAGAAAGTAGAGTCAGGACTTCAATGTCAATTTAAGCAATTGAAAGATTGTCATTGCCTGAAATAAGTCAGTTTATAGGTGGAGAAGTTTGGCAGAGAAAAGCAGGCCTGCCAACTAAGGCACATTGATTTTGAGATATCCAGTAGGCATGTTCATAGAGTACTGAGTATGTGGTTACATACTAAGCCTGGATTTGGTGAGCAAGACGTGAACTGATGACATAAATGTAAATGTTATTAGCATATAGTCAGGAGTTAACGGTAGGAATTGCAATCACCGAAAAAGAAACTATATATGTCAAAGATAAAAGGTCAAACTCCACTAAAATGTTTGTACATCAAAATTGCCACCTCAGACATTTCTTATTTAGAGGTGATAAAGAAAGTCACATATATACGGATGGAGAACTAGCATCTGATTTTAATGGTAAACACATAATATTAAATAAACAATGCCACCATTCAAGATATGAAGCATTTTATAATATAAGTGTTTCAAAGGGCTTCAATTTATAATTCCATGATTCAGTAATTATGTTAAACAGGGTAAGTGAAAACATATCAAGAGCAAAGAGATCATTTTAGCCGGAGCTTCAGATAGATTACATTGGAATAGAACTCTAACTCAAATTTAAGTTAAAAAGAACGTTGTAGAAAGTGAGGGTTCCTAAAATCTGGTTAGAATAATTTAAAATAAAATTTAATCTTGGTATTACAGTAAAATAATAGCTGTAAGGATAGTGAATGTTAAAGTGTAATATTATGTAGAATAATTAATTCTCATTTTCATACTCAATTCACAATAAAAGCAATAGAAATGCCGACAGAAACGTGCTAATGAAATAGAATGGGAATATTCAATCAACATAAAATAAGTCTCCACATTGCATCATATAGGTTTTAAATTTAAACAAAACTTACTTCAGTTAAACATTCAATAGTTTTGTGTGTGTGTGTGTGTGAATAGGGAAGGTTGGGGAAACAGCTGTATGGAACTTAGCATTCTGTATTGGACTGGAGTTGAGTATCTGTACTAAGTGAATCTTTTGCACTGCAGCTGGCATTATTACTGACTGAAGAACTATACTTTTTTTCCCAAGTATCCGCATTCTTAGAAATTTGTCTCCGTGTTTTTTGTTTTTATCATATAGGTAATATTTAAGGAAATTTCTACCACTGTACATCAGAACAAATGATTTTGTCATCATCAAACTAGGTCCACAATATAAAAAAGAATTAAGGTCTAAAATATTCTGGTCCTTTTCCACTTCCTTGTAATGTAAAGGAAGGCTTTTATTTTTTAGATACTACATTTGATCAGCTGAAGAATTTAAATGTATTTGTAACCTCAAATTGTTAGGTAAGTCTAGATCATCTTACTCTGCTTTCCAAACTATTAATGTAGAAATAACTGGGATTTTTGTCTCTGAAAACATGGGTTTCTCTCCTCATAAGAATGCTGTTGTATTCTACTAGTGATTATGAAGAAATATTTGCTATAAATCACAAGAACTATTATTGTGTTACACATGGTAGGAAACCAGGTGCAGAATAAACATCAACCACTGCTGTCAAGTAATATAAAATAGAAGTACAATTAGCTATTACAAGAAAGCTTTTAGGGAAACTTTCCAAATGGAAACCCAGTGCTTTGAATAACTTAATTAACTTCCTATGGGATCAAATCAATCACTGTTAAGTACCTGTCATATATAAGCATTGCCCACAGTAAGGCTCAATAAACATTTTGTATTAATGCTAAAATTATTTATGCCTCTGTATTACAATATCTAGAGAAATGAAACTATTTGCTATATAAAAAATAACTTTTGTAATTGACCTAGCAACTGCTGTGATATTTAAAAAACGAATACTGAAAACGAACAATAGGGGAGATCTATTGAATGGTTTATTAGGGGTTAGGGACATAAAGACATTTCTCTGGGATATTGCTGTCATCTCTACAAATCAGCATGAAGTGAAAAGTCTTATTACATTCTATATATGCCTACATAATCATCTTATGACAACTTGAAACAGCCCCAGCAACCATAGAGAGCAGTTGTTTCGAGTCATTCATGAATACATTCATGTATTTATTCATTCATTCAACAAGAATTGGATTCCAATGATGTCCACAAATTACATGTCCAGATACATGTTATCACCCTGTTTTTCAAGATCAGTAGTTCTCCAAACTAAAAGGGCCGAATGTATCAAAATAATAATTCAAGCTTTGGCTGCTGGACTCCAAGCTCCATACTCTTAAACACTGCATTGTACCGGGGATAATAATAGTGAACAGTGGTTCTGTAATCTAGGAGTGTATCAGGCCTGCTGTTAACAGCTGATTTCTTTTACTACTGAGATGGTACATAGCTACAGTCTACTTCGAGAATGGACTTAGGAATTTAGAGACAGAGTCACTGTGGCATTGATTCACCACAGTTTAGAACTGTTTTCTGTGCTGTGCTTAAAACAGAATAATGATATAACATGGGAAATGTTGGCAAAGTTAATAAGAAATACAATTGCTATTTCTAAGGTCATGTGGAAGAAGGTGGGCGTTTTATGTTCACACACAGAAGTCTGGGGCTCTCTGGACAAGCGTATGTTTATTGGCTGTATATGTCAAACACCCCAGTTTTTCCAGTTCATGTGTTTTCACTTTTTCATCCCAATTACATTTTACATAGAGAGACACTTTAAGCAATATTTACTACTCATTTACTACTACTAAAATATACTTGTGTTTTATGTCTATTTCAGTTAATATTCAGAACACATCTAGGCATCTCCATCCCCATTTTAACAAAAAGAACAAAGAAAGTTTATTTAAATTACTCCCAGTGGGCCGGGCGCGGTGGCTCAAGCCTGTAATCCCAGCACTTTGGGAGGCCGAGACGGGCGGATCACGAGGTCAGGAGATCGAGACCATCCTGGCTAACACGGTGAAACCCCGTCTCTACTAAAAAAAATACAAAAAAAAACTAGCCGGGCGAGGTGGCGGACGCCTGTAGTCCCAGTTACTCGGGAGGCTGAGGCAGGAGAATGGCGTAAACCCGGGAGGCGGAGCTTGCAGTGAGCTGAGATCCGGCCACTGCACTCCAGCCCGGGCGACAGAGCGAGACTCCGTCTCAAAAAAAAAAAAAAAAAAAAAAAAATTACTCCCAGTGGCCAGGCGCACTGACTGAGGCCCGTAGTCTCAGTACTTTTGGAGGGGGAGGCAGGTGAATCTCTTGAAGTCAGGAGTTCAAGACCAGCCTGGCACACATGGCCAACAGGATGAAATCTGTCTCCACTAAAAATACAAAAAAATTAACTGAGCCTGGTGGCAGCACCTGTAATTGCAGCTACTCAGGAGGCTGAGGCAGGAGAATCACTTGAACCTGGGAGGCAGAGGTTGCAATGTGCCGAGATGGTGCCACTTCACTCCAGCCTGGGTGACAGATCAAGACTCTGTCTCGAAAATAATAATAATAAAATAAAATAAAAATTACTCAGGGCCCAATTGGTGCTAAGTAGTGGAGTCGTAATCAAACCTTTATTTATGCGGCTCAAAAGCCAATGCCTTCTTTTATTCAAGTTACTGAATTCCATTTTCCATAATCTGATATGAATCTCTGAAAAAGAGCATAAGCTGCATCAGAATGGAGTTTAGTTTAGAACATTATTCCTCACTGGAATTTGATATCAGTAAGTTTCCTGGTAATACCTTTTTAAAAATATTTTCTTTCATGTAAACAATTTCTGTGAGCCATTTAGATTAGATGACCACAGAAAACCTTGACATTTACAATTTTAAATGTCTTAGAACATTTGATTGTGAAAGTACAGCCCTAATCCCAAGCAATATACACAATTAATGCATTCCATGATGAAATTTTCTTATAAATCGCCTTTATCAGATTCTATATAATAGATAAGTTGGAATGTTTGTTAAACCTATATTTTCCCCTGTGTGTTTATGCTTTTATGGTAAAGACAATTCTACTACCATAATACATATTATTCATAGAAAAAGTAGAACTGACAAACATACTTCGATAACTGAAACCAACTAGAAAATAGAAAAAGGGAATCAGATTATTCTATTACATTGATACAACTTTTCTACATAATCTTTATTTAACTAAGGCAATATTTTCAAAGAATGTTTAGTCTTTGGCGATTTCCTCACATAATATCACATCCTGGAAGACAGGGATGGAATGAAGGAAAGAAACAGCAAAGCAGCTTTATGCATTTCTAGTAACAATGATAATAATTTGTTTGCATGTTAAACATTCCACTTAGCTTCTGATAGACCGTCAGCTATTTATTAGTTGGAATCAAACAGAACACAGAGTATGAGATTCTGAATAGAACATGACTCTTTTATTCGCTAGATATAAGCACTTCAAATAACTGCCAAGATATTTAAATTGTCTGAAACAAAGTTTTCCTCTTGAGTAAAAGGGAGATACTAACACCTGTGTCATAGTGTTGCTATATTCAATTTGCATTAAAAAAGTGCTTGAGAGTCCCATAGTATGCCTTCAACAAATGTTAGCATAGTGTTATAATGGTGGAAATTAAAGAAGCAACAGTTCAAACATAGTTTTGAACCAATTGAATAATAGGCACAGGTGCAAAATGGTGAGAAACATATTTGTTCTTTTCTTCCTAACGAGGCAGGGTTTAGAGAACACAGCTTGAACTTGAGATGACTGCCACCTTCAGGCCTGGATATTACGGGACCCACCAGTGAGGAGAATGAGTTTTTACACCAGTCATCTGAGTCCGCCAAAGCAGACCAGGGACAAAGAGAGCAAACCAACCACTCTGATAACATCTAACACCACCTCTATTCCTATGGCAAGGCGGGAATAGCACATGTTCAACCTTTTTTCATATTAATAAATATCTCTGCTTTCCATAGGGCGAATCTAGTGGTATGCAAAAGAAAAGAAACTGATTGCCAGGACTTTAAGGAAGGAAGTTCTTCATTTCTAGAATGGCCAAAAGGAAGAAAGACATAGCATAGCATAATGCCGTGGCTGAAGTCTCTGAAGCCACACTGCCGGAGTTCAACGACAACTCTACCAAACATTGCTGAGTAACATTCAGTGGGCCCCAAATTCAATTCACAGAAGGATCAAAGTAGCACATGTTTGTATAACACTCAGAAGAGAGCATAGCGGGGAACATGTTTTCCCCTACAGCTGATTTCTTTTATTCCCTATCTCAGTGAGGTAGAGTTTGCATACAGTTTTAGAATGCAAATATGAATAACAGAACCATTTCTTTCACAAGATTTGAGGGAAGGTAAACACCACTTACCTTCACAAATTCAGTGAATAGGAGAAAAATAAAAAAAGAAAGCTTGTTAATGAAGTCAAAAGTTTTACTAGGCCGGGCGCGGTGGCTCAAGCCTGTAATCCCAGCACTTTGGGAGGCCGAGACGGGTGGATCACGAGGTCAGAAGATCGAGACCATCCTGGCTAACACGGTGAAACCCCGTCTCTACTAAAAAATACAAAAAACTAGCCAGGCGAGGTGGCGGCGCCTGTAGTCCCAGCTACTCGGGAGGCTGAGGCAGGAGAATGGCGTGAACCCGGGAGGCGGATCTTGCAGTGAGCTGAGATCCGGCCATTGCACTCCAGCCTGGGCGACAGAGTGAGACTCCGTCTCAAGAAAAAAAAAAAAAAAAAAAGTTTTACTACTCATATTTAAACTTAAGAATTCTGAATGCTGTGATATACAATGGGCAACTTTAGTTAGAAGTTAATCTGTGTTAAAAACAAAATAAATACTTCAGTGTGGAACTGTCAAGCTTGAATTTAAATTGGTTTTACAGAGAAAACAGAGATACATCTGTAGCCATTTGATGATCTAATGATGCACATCAGTTTGCTTGAAAATCAGATGGGTTACTTGGAGAGAATGCATTCTAAGAGCAAATCAGGGAAGCAAATAAAAATAAATATAAGTAAATAGTGTGATGCATAGGAGAATAGACAGTGTGATTTTTTTGAGGACAGTAGTTGTCTTTAACTTGTATTTATCTATACAAGCTTATGATTCAAGCTTTAATCAACTTTTGTTGGTGACCCAGGGAAAAAAGGGGGACTACCAGTTATTATTATTATTTTTAAATTTTCAGTAAAATATTTTTTAGGGCATGCGAGTGCAGGTAATACTGCTATGGTGACACTCTAAGCGAGTATAACTCAAAAAGAGGTATGCATCTTGCCCTGGTATCCTGAGAATACAAAGCAGCTTTGGGCCTTCGATGGCTCCCAGCAAACTTTGATACTGCTGATTACAATGGAAACCAATGCTCACACAGGGACAGCAATATTCAGTAAAGGAATCAATCATACTGAGGAGACTCAGCGGGAAACTATCTTCTCACACGAATTCCTAATCCTACCGTCAGAAGCCAAACGTTAAGGTGTATCAATCATGGATCTGATACAACATGATACAAAAATCTGATAATTTTTGTTTTGCACTCAGTTGCCAAACAAAACACACAATATCTTCATTTTTTGATTGTTTAGGGCAAGATTGGGAAAGCTGTCAAAGAAATAAGTTACAGAGATCTCAAATGGAAATCAGTACTTATATCAAAAAATCAGTGACAAAGGTGAATTAATCATCAATCTGTCTGGCAAACTTAGTTAAACCACCTACAGAGCAGTATTTCATGGCATCACTGTGTGTCATAACAAACTTTCAGATATGGCTAAAAATAATTTTTAGGGATTCACAATCCTGTCCTTCAAAGAAGGCCTCTGAATGTCCTTGGTTCTTAGGCTATGAAGTAAAGGAAGTCAGAGTTGAAGCGTAGATAGTCTCAAATATGCTTATGGGGATGTGTGTATTTAAAGGTATTCAGTCTGGCTCTCTCCTTCGTTAATATTGATCTCACAATTGCACATTTTTTTCTTTCCTATGGTTTAGTGGTCATTTTTTTTCATACTAATATGATTGGCAATTCTTTTCAAGTATTAATACATGCTCATAAAAAGAACGTTTTGGAAATCTTTAAATATTTATAAATAATAAAATTGGGAGTATTTGACATATTGTGCAGCAAACAAACACCAAAGTACTACATTTTAAATTCTGCTTTTCTAGTTTCTGAGGCATTTTGTGGTTTGCTGTGTTTCAGCAGCTTATAGGCATTTCTCTAAGATTTTCAAAAATAAATCAAAGGCAAGATGAGCTGTACTCATTACTTATACATAATAAATAACATTTTCTTGGTATGAAAATTTTTCATGGCTTAGCCATAATTTATAAACCTTAGAATCAAATAAACTTCCACATCTTGTCAGGTTCCTTTACTCATCATATTTTCTCCTTTAAAAATATTTTGCTATTAAAAATGCGAATCAATTAAATGTATGGTGTGTAGGTGTGCATGTGTGTATATATGGAGTTCTTTCACAGCAGACCATAATTAGTGATTATTGACATATTATTTGTATCTATCCTGAGTCAAAAATGCTATGAATTATGATTTTCTATGGGAAATAAAACATGAGATATTTTAATACACAAAAGCATTAAGAACTTGTTTAATGAAAGACACTAATGGCTTAAAATGTAATTTTAAGTTTGGTAGTTGTTTCATATAGTGTGACAAAATTAAAACAGTGGCATGGTGAATGCCACATGAATTCTTTCATAAGAAATATTTTAGAAAATCTTTTTTTTTTTGGAGACGGAGTCTCACTCTGTCGCCCAGACTGGAGTACAGTGGCGCGATCTCGACTCACTGCAAGCTCCGCCTCCCGTGCTC
This sequence comes from Rhinopithecus roxellana, assembly GCF_007565055.1. Classification (NCBI taxonomy): domain Eukaryota; kingdom Metazoa; phylum Chordata; class Mammalia; order Primates; family Cercopithecidae; genus Rhinopithecus; species Rhinopithecus roxellana. The sequence continues at coordinate 15,605,569 of NC_044566.1, read as the reverse complement.
ACATCATTGTCCTGCCTCAGTGTCTTGAGTAACTGGGACTACAGGTGCCCGCCACCACGCCTGGCTAATTTTTTTGTAGTTTTAGTAGAGCCGGTTTCACCGTGTTAGCCAGGATGGTCCCGATCTCCTGACCTCATGATCCGCCAGCCTTGGCCTCCCAAAGTGCTAAAATTTTTGGTACATACCTTACCTACGTCCAAGAAGAACCTAAAGTCTACCCAGGGACCAATTCTTCCCTGTTTTTAAGGGGATGGTGAAAATTTCTAGCTCATTCAGAACGTTATGTCCCTTAGGCATTACCTCTCCTGCTGATTTTTGTTTCTATTTTCTATGCACTGTGAGCCTGAATTAATGGGGCTCCCCTATTACATTTTCCTCTCATCTTTGTTGAAAACCTCATGTGTCTTTTGGCCACACTGATTTACCTCTAGTAGCTGAGTCTGATTCTTGGGTTCTTGGTGGCTTCAGAATGGTTCTTTTATTTAATAAGCTGTTTTTGAGCCACCATGATGTGCAGTTAGAAAAACAAAAAAAGATAACATATAAGACAGAGTGCTTTTTTCCTTTTTTCTCTTAAAAATTGCATTTGCTTCAATTAGTGATGATTATGATACATAGTTCTGAGGCTGTACATGATCCACATTAACTCACCAAGACATTCCCCTCAGCTGAGCTAAATTTTAAAAAGTATCTTCCTGACTCTAGGCCCCTGACCTCCCTTTTCTTTTTTTTTTTTTTTTTTTAAGTAGAGATGGGGTTTCACCGTGTTAGCCAGGATGGTCTCGATCTCCTGACCTCGTGATCCGCCCGTCTCGGCCTCCCAAAGTGCTGGGATTACAGGCTTGAGCCACCGCGCCCGGCCTACCTCCCTTTTCTTAGAAAACTTGTAAGTGCAAATTCTTTCTCTGAGCTTTAAATTACATACAAATCTTCTCTCAGTCTCTTGCTAGTTTTACAATCAAGGAACGTCTATTTCATGGGCCTAGGGGACATTTCTTTGGAATATGATAGTCTAAAAGTGTAGTGCTGCTTACTCTCAGTCTCTGTGGAAGGTAGGGGTCTAATTTTAACAAGTGTCAATTAGCAAATACAGATGGATGACCTAATCACAGGACAAATCTCTCTACCAAAGCTTTCTAGCACTTTCCACTAGCTCACTCCAGTGCTTAAAAAGCTTGCTTTTTGTTTCATGGGAGTTAATTTCAATCTCTCTCTCCTATCACCTTGCTAATTTACTATGGTGCTACTTTTCTTTAACAGTTCTGGTATGCAACTCATAGGATTTGACTCATCATTGGTTCTCAGAGAGCCTAGTACCCATAGCCTCAGGTGCATACCTTTAACTTTTGCCTTCCCAGATGATGGATTGATCAGGGAACTTATTCCTGAGCTATTGCTCTAAACTTCTGACCACTACAGGAATTGACTTTAATACCACACTGATGTGGTTTGGCTCTGTGTCCCCACCCAAATCTCATCTTGAGTTCTACTCCCAGAATTCCGTGGTGTTGTGGGAGGGGCCCAGTGGAAGATAACTGAATTGCTGGGGCAGTTTCTCCCATACTGTTCTTCTGTTAGGGAATAAGTCTCACGAGATCTGACGGTTTGATAAGGGGAAATTTGTTTCGCTTGATTCTCATTCTCTCTCTTGCCTGTTGCCATGTAAGACGTGCCTTTTGTCTTCCACCATGATTGTGAGGCCTCCCCAGCAAAGGGGAATTGTAAGCCCAATAAACGCTTTTTCCTGTATAAATTACCCAGTCTTGGGTATGTCTTTCTCAGCAGTGTGAAAATGGGCTAATACACATGCTCTTATTGTAATGAGCTTTTGTTTGATTGAACTTTGTTTATTTAACAATTAGAGTTCTTTTTGATTGTGGAGACCACGTATGTGATGACTGAATTATAGAGACATTTATAAGTGCTTACATAAATTAAATATTCCTAAACCTGTCAAAAAATCTTAAAGCTGAATTTTGAATACTTACAATGTATTTTTAAAGAATATTATAAAATCTTACCCAAATGTTTTACAATTTTAATTTCACATGAATCAGATAAATCTTTGGCAAATAAGACTAGTTTAATATTTTTGATTTAATAAAAACTGCAGTTTTCTGAGTTATCTCCATTCAATATGATGCAAGCATACATTTTTATTTTACTTGGGTTTAGTAGTAAATATTATTTCCACCAGATGTTTAAAATTATTAAAAAATTTGATTTTAATCAAATTTTGTCATTATTTTGACAAATTTGTATTTCAACCCTAATTATGTTTTATATGCCTGCTTCAAAATAGTTTTCAAAAGTTTTTTGATAACTTGCAACATGAGACTTAGGACCAATTAAGTAATAGATATCCATTAAATATTTAGATCATTTCTAAATAATATAAACTACTGAAACATTCATTAGTAAGTATAGGTGCAAGTTTATATACTTTTGACTGATGTTTACATGATACAGAGAAGCTAAAAATATTGGGTTTTTAATAAACATATTATTTTGGCCACATTTGCAGAAGGACAGGTCCCAAAATAACCTTGGGTGACCCAGCCCTTCCTCTTCCCACTTCTGGTCTCATGATAACTGTAGAATATGCTAAAAAGGTAGTGCCCTGATATAAGGAGGAACTATTCAGAGCAGCTCAGGTTTAGGCCTTGTCCCTCCTAGAACAGGATGTCCTACAATGCTTTAGCTCAGGGAAACAAGTGTTGCCCAGAGTATAAAATCCCAGAGTGGAATGCTTTGGGGATCCCTCAGCTGAAGTGTGAAGTGAGGCATGCACAAACGAGACTCTGTCTGCACTGGGCAGCTTTCCTGAGCCGTGGGGATTGGCTGATCATGGAGCCTGGACTTCTGTTGATTCTTGCACTCTATCTGTGAGGACAAATTGATTTGCAGAACCTGCTGTGAGAGTGTTCTGTCTCACTGCACTCATACTCCGGCCTTTGAGTTTGTGCAAAATGTTTTTTTGCTCAGCCTCCTGAGTAGCTGGGACAACAGAGGGCCTGCCACCATGCCTGGCTAATTTTTGTATTTTTAGTAGAGATGGGGTTTCACCATATTGGTCAGGCTGGTCTCAAACTCCTGACCTCAGGTGACCCACCCACCTCGGCCTTCCAAAGTGCTGGGATTACAGGCATGAGCCACTGAGCCTGCCCTTTGTGCAAAATCTTCTAAGGAGGGTTTGGGCAAGACTTCCTGCCAGATCAAGATACCTTGGCAGAAATTGGCAGAGATGTTTAGAGTCTTCTCCTGGGGTTAGTAACCAGTGGACCATGTTCCCCATTCAAGGGCTAATGGCAGTGTACTTCATATCTGCCTAACAAATTTGAAAAATAATAGCATAATAAATTATAGACCTATAAATATTACAAGATCATATATTCATAAGCTTTATTAATTTGCTGTAGAGTGTTGATATAAAACAGTTCACAATGGTCTATTTCCTACTTTTGTCTGTAAAATATGAGTTATAGCTAGTTAAATTTATAATCAATATATGTGAATGAAATGCCTAGAAATAATAATCACAAGGGAAAACAACCTTATATTCAAAGGATACAAGAAGTTTATTATTTTCTTTGTTAAAGAAAATTATGAAAGTTATGTAGGATATGTTTTTGTTGCTAAAAAAAGTAATTTTTTTCTAAAGCAAAATGACTGGTTCCAGAATGAGAAGAGAACATGCATGAAACCTAAATAGATATGGACAACCATAGAAGGTTTCTCAGGAATGATATTGTATTTTGCACCTCCAAATCTAGTTGAGATTGGATGAGTTTATTTGTTATTATTCTTATGACCTTTAGTATCAATAGTGTAATGATGCAAAACTAGAACTTGTTTTTCTCTCTCTTAAAATGAATTTTCTTGGATTATTGGTCTGCTCTTAACAAGAGATTCCAAAAGCTTTGTTTTCTTTATCTTCTGAGTTATCTGCCTAGAAAGCACAAGTTCTGTCATATTAGGATGATTTCTTGTGTTTTACGTTGACTTTATCAAGGATTTGATTACTTTAGTGAACCCAGCCTTTTGCTTTAAAAAAGAGCTAAAGTTTATTGTTATTGTTTTATTGTTTTGAATCATGTTACCTCCTTGTTTGTTTTGAAATCCTTTACTGCTACTTTATTTAAGTACGTAGTCAAGTATTTCTTCTTTTTTGAGACAGAGTTTTGCTCTTGTCGCACAGGCTGGAGTGCAGTGGCAAAGTCTTAGCTCACTGCAACCTCTGCCTCCCGGGTTTAAAAGATTCTCCTGCCTCAGCCTCCTGAGTAGCTGGATTACAGATGCACGCCACCACGCCCAGCTAATTTTTTGTGTATTTTTAGTAGAGACGGGGTTTCAACATGTTGGCCAGGCTTGTCTCAGACTCCTGACCTCAGGTGATCCAACTGCCTCGGCCTCCTAAAGTGCAGGGATTACAGACATGAGCCACCTCAGCTGGCCACGTATGTCTTAATGACAAATAATCCTTTTAGCCAAGAGTCCAAAACTTCTGATATTTTTGGATATTTCACATACCCCAAATCAAATCTTAAGTGAAATCTTTTCTTAAAATCTCAAATTGACTTTGGAATTTCCCAGAAGGCCCCTAAAAAATCAGAAAGGATTTTTTTTTCACCTAGTAAAATGAGAGATGTCAAGAATAACTAGGTTTATTTGATATGTTGAGTTGCTTTTAAAGTACTGTCTAATAATAAGAAATCTTAATCTTCCCTAAGTTATATTTAACCTTTTCTAGGTAAATGTTATTAAAATAAATGTTTAAAAACTTTAAAGTTACCAGAAATTAGTCAATGCCTCACTGTCCTGACTGCTTTGCTGATATTAGTGCTGCTTTGCTGATATTCAATAACAAGAGTATAATGTTATTAGTCATAATTTCTAAGTCGTTCAGTGAAAAAGGTTGAACACCCACATCTCCCAGTCGTGATGGGAGGGTGTGAGCTTCATGTTAATAAGCACAGATTAGGAAACACAGAAGACATAATCACCTTGACCATCTTCCTATGCCATGTCCTCCAGAACCTTTTCACCAGCTCACTTAAGTGCTTAAAAAACCTTTCAACTTTTGTTTCAGTAGAATTCAATCTCTGTCCCATAATCCAATACTCTTGAATAAAGTGTTACTTGCCTATTCAATTTGTCAGTAGAATTTTTCATGAACATGTCCTTTATGTGAGTATAGTATAGTTAACATATATCATTTTTCCCTGATAGCCTGTCCCTTTGTTCTATGCATCACAAACATCTAATTTAATCCACAATCAACTTCAAGAGTTATTTCACCCTGTTCACCTAGCTGAGGAAACTGAGGTTTTCATAAACTAAGTAAATCATCATACTAAGTCATTCAGATAAGCTTTAGGACCCATCTCTTATCCCAATTCTTTTAAGGTGCTGTGCCTATTTTTGTGTTTATGGTCCTGTGGGTTTTTTTTCTTAAAAGAAGATCCTCCCAGATTATTTGAAATGTTACTGAACCTGGATATGCCTTCACACAGCTATTTAGTGTTAAATTTCATGTAGTGTTCCAACAGTCTCCATGGTTGGTTGGTTACAGAATCTCCTATGGATACGAAAATCTGTGGATGCTTACATCCCTGATATAAAATGGCATCGTGTTTACATATAACCTATGCACATCCTCCCATATACTATGTTTTAAATCCTCTCTAATTACTTATAATACCTAATACAATGGGGATGCTTTGTAAAAAGTTGTTATATTGCATTATTTAGAGAATAATTACAAGAAAAAAAGTGTATATATTCAATACAGTCACAAAGGTTTTTTATGTATTTTTGATCCATAATTGATTGAATCCAGTAATGTAGAATGGTTACAAAAGGTCAGCTGTACTTAAATCTGGAATGTCTGAATTCAATGCCTGTGTGCTCCTTTCATTACAGTTATTTTCCAGATTTGTTCTTTGGTGCCCTGGTGTTCATAGAATTAGCTTGAAGGCAGATGTGCAGAACTGTTGGCAGCAGGAGAAGCTGAGGTCTGGGACCTCCACTCCAACTGCAAGCAGATCAGCCTTGCTTCTATGTCTCCATTTATCTATTTCTATGCTATTTGAACCAAATTTGTTTGGAAGAAATGTTTCTGTGGGCAAAGTGGTTTAAAAGTATTGGCATAATGCAGTGCTGCTTAGTCTCCATTTCACCGAATACAGGTTGATGTAGGGTAGCAAGTGTGGAAAGTTAATTATACAAAATGTATTAAATATATTTTGAACTGAAAAGGCCTAAGAAATTATCGAGCTCAGCCTTTCTTTTTAAAGATTGGAGAAATGACTCACAGAACCGAAAGTAATTTACCTAAGGTCAAAGACTAGTTCAGCATAGAATTGCAATTATTAAACTCTCATAATACATTATGTCACCAGTTTATTTGAGAGATGCTTCTAAAAGTCACCAAATGAAACTTGTTATTATATTGAGTGCAGTGATGCTTTGGGGGTCATTGTTCACTGTATATCACTTTATTCTTTCTATGAGTGAGTACAAACGTTATTTAACTTAGTTTTAAAAATCAAAACAATTTGTGTTGAGTAGTTTTGGGGTTGTTTTGCTCTCCTTATCATGTTAAATTGTGTGACTGAATTTCTCTATGGCTGGCCAAAGAGACCGATGAGCTTAAAATGATCACTGACAAGGTTGAGTTGCAACTATATAAAGGATACAGAATTTCACAGTTTGTATGATCTCTACCAAGTTTATTCCTGCTTTTTTGTTATTTAGTATAATTTTTCCAAGGCTTTAAGTTTTTTTCAATATAAATTGGTAGATTGATCTTTCTTTTGGTAAACTGTCACAATTCATTTAGACTGAATCTAGACAGTAAGACAGGGGTCATTTTCCATGAGGATTTTTGTGTAACTGTATTCCCATCTCACTTACATAGAAGTATTTTCCTAAATCTGAGCACAGAGTTTTATATGTTATAGATATCCAATAAATATTGATTGAATGGATAAATGTACAAAGGGAAGTTGTAACAAATTTCAATATGTAACTTAAAAACTTCGAATGACAAAATTCTAAAGGCAATGACAAATTGAAGACAAGAGTTGAGTCTCCAGATCCTCAGATAAAGTTCATGTATTCAACTCTTATAGTGCTTTGGCTTCTGTGCTATACACTTTGTAGAACTATCATATTTCATAATTTTATGCAGTCAGGCTATAAGACGTATTTTAAAAATGAGGAAACCATGGTGCAGATGGGTTAAGACCAAGTTTACATGATTAGCAAATTGCAGAGTCAGTGTTTGGACCTTTATATCTATTTTTAGGAGCAACAATTTTGTGCTTTTTTCACATTTTAAAATAACATATTTTCTTTACTTTTAAAAATTACTTTTTTGTTTACTTTTTGTAATCATTTTTATTATCTTGCAATTTATTATGTGTCCCAGTAAAGTTAGGGAGAAACTAATACAGTGGTTTAAAGCAAGGAGATACTACTTACATTTAATGAATTATGAGGTGGTTTTTAAGTTGCATATTGAAATTTGAATGGGATCTGAAATTTAAGAAAGAAGAAAAAGATAAACATATATCAGACATATTAGCATCCTCTGAGAAGAGGCCCATAGTAATAAAATGTGTCCATAATCAAATAAACCTTATTAAGGATTCTTTCTATATCCCTCTCAAGATAAATGTTGAATTGGGTTAAATAGATTTTTTTGACAATTATGGAGATTGACAGTCTATAATACATAAAATAGTAGTAATTCAGAAGAAAAGATCTACAGTATGAATGCTGGATTTGAAACTCATAATCACTGTTTTTTCACTTGAACAAGTTACTTTCTCTCCATGTAATCTATTTCAGTTTCCTTTCTAAAAGATAAAGCTACTGTTAGTTATTGTATCACAAGTGCTGCATAAACTGTGCAATCCTTCATATAACAAAAAGGACAATGCCTTGCAGGTGTTAGCTTTCATTTACTGTTTGTTATCAATTACTTTGAAAAACATATTTTCTGATATTTTATGAACAACTATTTTGTATTTATAAAGACATTTTCTTCTAATGATCCTCTGGGTGGAAATCATAAGCCATTTCCTTACATTTCCCTAAATCTAGTGATTAGAGATGTCTGATCAGTTTGAAATTTATTTCTGTCTTCATTTCAGTTTTGAGTCTTCCAGTCAGGTAGTCATGAGTAGTAGGTACTGTTCAATTCTGCCTAACATGTTACTCATTATCAATGAAGTGAAGTATTTTTTGCAGTAGTTTTTATCTTTATTCAATCTTCTTTTTGGTCTTTGCTTGAGGATACAATAAAAGCTCAAGAAGCCATCATAAGAATGTATTTCCAGTTCCCTAGGGAATTTTTACAACTCAAAGACCTAAGCATTATCAAAGGCTTTGAGATGGAAGCCCGGAACTGGTGTATATTAATGACTGTGCTTTTGAACTGCTTGTGCAATAAAATATGCAAAAGCCAAGAAAAGCTTTCAGAGTCAGCACAGTTCTGATTATCTTTAAAAGAATACCAGAGTTACTCACTAAAAGGAGAGTATACATAAAAATATTTTAATAGTAAATTATTGAAAATTGACTTTTTAGTAGACAAAAATATTAGCTGAAATTATACGTATATATTCTTCACACTATTATATCCTCTAAATAACTAAGTCATTCAATTCAAACATAATCTCCCAAATGCCTATGTAGTATGTAGAGTAAGTCAGCTCTTCTGCCAGGTTCAATGTTATAAGTCATCAAAGCAAATTATCCAGGCCTTCAAACTAATTATAATCTGCAGAAGAATATAAAGGAAATTAACAAGTAATATATCCTGTAGTAAGCATGAGGTCATTGGAGCACAAAGAAGAAAACACCTATGAAATTGGAAACAAAGCAAACATTTTAAATCAGGGTAACTCTTGAATTGATACAGAGTTTGCCAGTTGCTTTATGTAAATGCAAAATTTACATAAATGCAAAATTTTACACAATGGGTATTACCTCCACCCAACTGCACAAGTGATTGTCATATATGTCTTACTCAAACTCTAAACGTCTTTACCTAGATACACATTTTCTTGTTCATCTAATGATTATTATGTAACATTCTCTTTTTTTCTATAAAATGTCCAAACTAAAAGCAAATGTTTCTACTATTCTGTCAGAGGTTATTTCCCTTGTAGCAAGATTGTAATAATCCTGCTACATGCTCTTAAATAGTGTTTTAAAAAACAGGTAAAGACATGCCAGATGGCGAGTGCAACCTGTGCCATGGAAAACAGCTGTGACATATAATGACGTTTTGTGAAACTTCAAGCAGTTTTGTTTGAGTGACTGTGTAAGCGTGAGTGGTGAATTCAGACAAGTAAGAACTTATATTAAGATTTCATAAAAGACATTATTTGAAAATGAAGAAGTTTGAAATTCTCACTAGTATTTCTGAAAATCTATTGAAGAATTTTAAGAATTCTTCACACTGACATATTAATTTTAATTAATATAATTATGAAAATTTTCAAACAGTCAAAAGCTAAGGAAACAGTATAAAATTAACCACTATATATTTGTAGCCCAAATGCAACAATTATCAAATCATTTAAATACTTGTAATACTTCTTTACTGACATGTAATAACTAAACCATAATTAAATGTCCCCAGTAATCTCAATATAATTAATTTCTATGGTTGTTGTTTTAATCCGAATCTATATGAGGTGTTCCTGTTATGTTTGGTGATTGCACAATGTTAGTGTCTTGGCATGGAATAAAGTACCCTTCATTGCTTTTAGTTTCTATTATTGATTGTTGCAAAGTCCAGACCAATTTTTTTGTCTTTTAGATTTCTCATATTTTATAATTTTGTTTATTTATTGATGTCATTTTTTTCTACCTTCTGTTTTGTGTTAGGTGACATTAACTCTAGAAGCTTGATTTAGTTTGTATCCAACTTGTCAAAAAATAATCCAGAATTAGTTTAGTAGAACATGCAGCTGAATTTCTTTATACGCAAGGTAAATTATCAATTATATAATAGTAAGTGAATAAAAGCAAAGCACAGTTTACAAAACAGTCTGTGGGACCATGAGCTGTGTTCCGCTGTGTTCTTATGTTTGTTTACATTACTTTTTCTAAGCCCTGATATAAAACCACCAGGGCTTAGCAACCTGCTCTAAAGTAAATCAACACAGTTATGAGGGAAAGCAATTTCAATAATCTGTGGTGTTTCAAAAAGAAAAAAAAAAACAACTCATGATTTCAACTGTAAAAGCTACATGTTTTGTTTATCTCTGGATAACGGGCACTGGTACCCGTCTGTTACCATCTCTGCTAGGTAAACCAGGATTGTGCTGTTTCCCTCATAGTAATCCCTCAGTCTTTCCTTTGGGTCAAACTCAGGTCCCAGAGGAGCCAAATTGACTATGCAGGCTAAAGTCTTTTTATGACATACCATCTGCTGGATGACAGATCCAAGTTATCAAAGGAAATAAACGTTTAAGCACCTGTATATCACAGAGCAGAGGAAAGCAAAAATTATTCATACAATCACAAATATATTAGGCAACATTCAGAAACTGATTTTTATTTAGTTTTGTTTTGTTTTATTGGTGTGCACTCACCTAAAAGAATTAATCCCATAGATTAACTTGGCCAAATTTTGATAACCAACATTTTTTTTTCCTAATTGAATACTTGATTGTTCCACTTATCCAGAAGTGGTTAACTTGCTTTTTATTGTGCAGACTCATTTGTTGGATATGTAACATTCAGGTGATTATCTTCAATAATGGAGCAATAATCAGAACAAGTTGTAGAGGTTTTAGACTGGACTAGAAAGTCGTGTATAAATTAGTGAATCCAATTACTAAATCACCACACTAGGCTGTTTATAACTTATAAACAACTAAGAGATTTGTTTGAATTCTGAAAAAGGCAAATATATGAAGTGACAAATATGCCACATTTTGATAAAGAAGCATGCTAGACACAAAAATATGTAGTCCTAAGGTAGAAAATGAGGAGACACCAAGTGGAGATTGGTAAAAGTTGCTATCTGGATTTGTTAGTTTTATTGTGGAAGACAAATTAATCTCCTGGATTGAGCTAAACTAATGCTTTTATCTGGCTTTATTTAAAAAAATCCAACTCCACACTAGTTTTAAAACTAAACTTTAAAAGTTTAGCACAGGTTCCCATTTTTTAAGTCCATCTTATCTCACCCTAAGTTCTTTTAGTAAATCATCTGTATGAAAAAATACAATAAAATATAAAGTTTCAAATTATCTCTAGAATTTTTAATACAAAATATTCCACACTAATTTAACATTCCTAAACACAAAAAGAGAATGGAAAAATAATATCAAATTTACAGTGGGTCCAAGTATTGAGTAAATTAGACTAATATTTTAAAATTACTTTGACTATGAGTAAATTACACTAGTATTTTAAAATTACTTTGACTAATGTGATCAAAATTAAGACAAGCTAATGAATTTCAGCAGAGAACTTTAATAATAATAAGTTGACATTATAGAAGTAAAAACTAAAAAAACTGAAAGTAAGTACTCAATGAATAGGTTTCATAACTCATCAGATATAATTGATAAGGAAATTAACGAACTAAAACAGAGGTAGAAGAAAATATTCAGAGTAAAGTTCACCCTGTAACTAAATCTTAAAATATGTAAGCAAAAATTAAAAAGAAATAATAAAAATTGTATAATCATATTTAACATATCTCCCTAGCAAATCATCTCTAAGCATGATATAGCCATTAAGAAAGAATGAAAAACAAAATTGAGCTAAGTACTAAGTGACTATATGCACACAAAGTCTGTTTCCAAAAACTGGTAAACTCACTTTTGTTGTTGTTATTCTAGGTCACAGCAAGTCTCAATATGTTTCAAAGGATTATAACATATAAAGTATGTATTCTTATCCACTAAAATCAATATAGAAATCACATTTTTAAAAGATAACTAAAAACAAAATCTACACGTTTGGAAATTAAGATAAATGTGTCTAAAATCTCATTGGTAAAAATTAAAATTAGAAAAATATTTTGAATGTATATTTAATAAGCTAGAACATGTATACTGCTCCAAAAGTTACACTTAAAGTATGTGTGTGTGTGTGTAAGGAATATATGTATGGATATATAGGGATATATGTGTACAGATATATGTATCCCTTATAGAAAAAAAGTCTGAAAATTAGTAATAAAGTATCCATCTTCAAAAATTAGACAACTAAAAGCAAATTAAATGCAATGAAAGTAGAAATAAAATATTATAATTACAATAGAATAAATTAATACAACATAGGATACAAATATGTCTTAGAAAATATCAGCAACTAAGTTGTGGTTCTCTTACTAAAGCAATAAAATTGATGAAGCCTGGTGAGACTAAGGAAAAATTAGAGAAGACACAATATTCCAAATTCAGAAATTAAAACCAGATATCATTATAGACTTCATAGACAATAAAAAGATAATATTGAAACTGACCTAATAATCCCATATACAGCTTTTTTGATAAACATAAAAATTGACCTTTCTGGTCTTAAAGCTTGAAACTTACCTTTGTTTTATCTGAGTTCCTTCCTCAGGAAAGGACTCTCAGTTCCCTCAAAAATTATCAAAGAACTGAAACTCACCAGACACCGCATCCAGGCAATGAGATGCCAGACCCCTCATTTGCTTTTTTTTTTTTTTTTTTTTTTTAATTATACTTTAAGTTCTAGGGTACATGTGCATAACGTGCAGGTTTGTTACATATGTATACTTATGCCATGTTGGTGTGCTGCACCCATCAACTCGTCAGCACCCATCAATTCATCATTTATATCATGTATAACTCCCCAATGCAATCCCTCCCTCCTCCCCCCTCCCCATGATAGGCCCCAGTGTGTGATGTTCCCCTTCCCGAGTCCAAGTGATCTCATTGTTCAGTTCCCACCTATGAGTGAGAACATGCGGTGTTTGGTTTTCTCTTCTTGTGATAGTTTGCTAAGAATGATGGTTTCCAGCTGCATCCATGTCCCTACAAAGGACACAAACTCATCCTTTTTTATGGCTGCATAGTATTCCATGGCGTATATGTGCCACATTTTCTTAATCCAGTCTGTCACAGATGGACATTTGGGTTGATTCCAAGTCTTTGCTATTGTGAATAGTGCCGCAATAAACATACGTGTGCATGTGTCTTTGTAGTAGAATAATTTATAATCCTTTGGGTATATACCCAGTAGTGGGATGGCTGGGTCATATGGTACATCTAGTTCTAGATCCTTGAGGAATTGCCATACTGTTTTCCATAATGGTTGAACTAGTTTACAATCCCACCAACAGTGTAAAAGTGTTCCTATTTCTCCACATCCTCTCCAACACCTGTTGTTTCCTGACTTTTAAATGATTGCCGTTCTAACTGGTGTGAGATGGTATCTCATTGTGGTTTTGATTTGCATTTCTCTGATGGCGAGTGATGATGAGCATTTTTTCATGTGTCTGTTGGCTGTATGAATGTCTTCTTTTGAGAAATGTCTGTTCATATCCTTTCCCCACTTTTTGATGGGGTTGTTTGTTTTTTTTCTTGTATATTTGGTTGCCAACCATCTGCATCTTGTTGACCTACCCCTCCGCTTGCTTACTCCTCTGTAATGGGTTTTCCCACACATAGTTCTATTTCATCGCTGCTATAGAAACTCCTAATTGTAGTCTGTCAGGGAGATGAGTTTAGACTAATCTCCCATCTCCTCAGCTGTAGCACCTGATTAAAATCTTCTTCCCTGGCAATAGTCATTGTTCAGTGATTGACTTTTTGTGCAGTGAGCAGCAGTAGCTCGACTGAAGCCCCTGACATTTTGGTAACAACATAAGAACATTACAAACTATTTTCTCCTACAAATTTAAAAAAATTTAGATAAAATTGAACATTTGCAGCAAAAAGTGCTATGAAACACAGTTGCAAACGTTCTCCAGAAAATAAATCCTATCTACAATATATATTACATCCAACCAAACTGATAAAATTGGTTTAATATTTTAAAATATTTGAAATTTTAAAAATATCATATTATTTTAATAAATTTTAAAACTATAACATTTAACACGTGGTAAATATCTTTGCAAATTATAAGTAGAATAGAACTGTATCAGTCTCATAGAGTATCTAGAAAAATGCATACAGCAAATATCACATTTAGTGTAAAAAAAACAGGCTTTCACTGAGATTGGAAATAAAATAAACCTTGCAGCTTTCCACATTTCTATTAGGCTGAAGGTCCCTACCAATTCAAAAAAAAAAAAAAAAACAATATGATAAAATATATAATGATTGTAGAGGAAAAATTGAGTTGATCTCATTGTACATATTGAAAATACAAACTAATGTATAGGTAAATTTTAGAATTAAGTTTAGTAAACCTTGATATTAATATTTAAGTTTAGTAAAGCTGGAGTTTAGTAAAACAAGGATATTTGTGTTGTCATATACCAGTAACAAACAAAGAGAAAATAAACTGTAATAAGACAATATAATTTATAGAAACAATAAAAAACAAATATATAGGTATTCATTTGCCTAACAAAATATTTAGAAATTTTAGCACAAAAATCTATGAAGTATTATTGATAGTTGTTTTTTATTTACATAATCAGAAATACATACTGTGGTCTTGGAATAAAGGCTTTATATTGTAGGAAACTATATGTTAACTCACTATATATAAAGCATTAACAATAAAAAATTTGACAAATTGGACTATCTGAATCTTAGGGACATCTGTGAACCAGAATTAAAGATAATCTACAGACTGCTATAAATATTTGCATTTAATTTTTATAATACAGGACTTCATTTAAAATATACAAGTAACAGATAAAATCTATTCAAATTTCAAAACAAAAGAAAAAACGGGCAAATAATTGAAAGTGCATTTCCTAAGTGATATCCAAATTGCCCTGAAACATAAGAAATTCCATTTCAATTCATTAGGCATAAGATAAATGCAAATTGAAATCACAATTACTGCACAGCTGTTAGAATGACCTCTACTGGCAGTTATGCAGAAAGGGTCTCCCTAATTGCCTCATCTCCAACGTGCCTCATGCATTCCCCCTGATTCTCTTTGACCTCAGTGTGGCCCACCCACTCACCCAGGCAGATGAGCTCCAAATCTTCACCAATGTTCAGAGCTTTCTATTATTTCCTCTTGGAATTCTTCATGTTGTGTCTCCTCCTCACCCTCCCTCAGAAGTTCCATTTCTCAAGATTTAACTGACTTTCAAGTTCAGGTGGGAAGTCTCTTGATGACTGATTCCTTCAGGGTCAGTAGGTGGAGCCCAATATAGAGACATAAGATTAATAATAGCCATTAGCCCCACGCAGACAACCTGCAGGGCCAATACATTTCATTCAGCTATATAATGCAACTTAGCCTGGCGATTTCCAATGCTGCACCACAGAGTTCCAGCAGAGAAGTGTGCTTTAGTACAGATGCTACACTCATAAACCTTATAGCAAAGCTTACCCTTATAGCTTACATTCTCTTTATGAAAGAAACACCTGGTTATTTACCTGGACTGAATACAGGAATAAGAAAAGGGGAAGAACCCCCAAACTCTGAAATTGGTCTCTGCATGGAAAATGCTTCCGGTCAGGGGGTAAACTGACACCCTGGTTGTATCTGGCCAATGCCATGGCCTGTTCCTGCTATCTGTCTTGTAAGCGCACTGACAAAATAAACTGCTTGAGCACCAGATAGTGTCTAAGGCTCATCTTTGACTGGAAGCAGACTGAAAGAAAAAACATGGCTTCTGGGGAGGCTGATTAACTAGGACCACCAAAAACTCTCAAAGGAAAGGTAGTAAAGAATGTTTCCAGAGCCACACTAAGGAAACAGAATATAGGTTTGATACTTGTTTCAACAAGAAGAAGAACGAATAGAGACATAGACAGTAGAACGCATCATAGAAAGACCACTCTGGTATCTAAGAACTTAGTCACTGGAAAGACTCGTAGTCATATGTTAAAACATTTCTGCAGTTTTGTTTATACAAATTGTTTAATATGTGGAAAAATTCCTTCTAATATTAGACAACGTATTGCAATCAGCATTAGCATTTAGGCACTCTTATAACTGAGATAGGGAAAATGGGAGAAAGAGCAAAAGAGATTTGTTAACTTTATATCTAATTAATATCCTAAGAAATTTTAAGTAGGTAAAAATTCTTGTTTATAAATATAATAGAAACATAATTATATTTATAATGTATATATATTATTTTTCCATTGATTGTTGGGGTACATGTGGTGTTCGTTGCATGAGTAAGTTCTTTAGTGGTGATTGGTGAGATTTTGGTGCACCCATCATCAGAGCAGTATACATTGCAACCTATTTGTAGTCTTTTATTTCTCACTCCCCTCCTACCCTTCCTCCCAAGTCCCCAAAGTCCATTGTATCATTCTCACACCTTTGCATCCTCATAGCTTAGCTCCTATATATCAGTGAGAACATATAATGTTTGGTTTTCCATTCCTGAGTTACTTCACTTAGAGTAATAGTCTCCAATTTCATCCAGGTCACTGCAGATGCCATTAATTCATTCTTTTTTTATGGCTGAGTAGTATTCCATTATATATTTATACCAGTTTCTCTATCCACTGGTTGATTGATAGGCTTTTGGGTTGGTTCCATGATTTTGCAATTGCAAATTGTGTTGCCATAAACATGCGTATGCAATTATCTTTTTCTGTATAATGACTTCTTGTCCTCTGGGTAGATACCCAGTAGTGAGATTGCTGGATCAAATGATAATTCTTTCAGTTCTTTAAGGAATCTCCATACTGTTTCCATAGTGGTTGGGCTAGTTTACATTCCTCCCAGCGGTGTAGAAGTGTTCCCTGATCACCACATCCTTGACAACATCAACTGCTGTTTGATTTTTTGATTATGGTCATTCTTGCAGATGTAAGGTGATATCACATTCTGGTTTTGATTTGCATTCCCCTGATCATTAGTGATGTTAAGCATTTTTTCATATGTTTGATGGCAATTTGTATATCCTCTTTTAGGAATTGTCTGTTTATGTTTTTAGCCCACTTTTTGATGGGATTGTTTTTTGCTGATTTGACTAGTTCATTGTAGATTCTTAGTATTAGTCCTTTGTCAGATGTATAGATTGTGAAGATTTTCTTCCACTCTGTGGGTTGTCTGTTTACTCTGCTGACTCTTCCCTTTGCCATGCAAAAGCTCATTAGTTTAATTAACTTCCAGCTATTTAGTTTTTTTTTTTTATCACTGAAGAGCCTTATATTTGCATAACAAGGCAATTTTATTTCATAGTACATTTTCTCCACCCACCTTTCCATAATTTGTCTCCACCACTGCTCCTTCTGAGCCCCAAGCCCTATTTCTTTCTGTAGCTCAAGATGCTATATAAATGTCAGTCATCTATCCTTTTTTCAAGTTTTATATTTTTGTGGGACTTCTATGTGTGTACATGTAATTAAAAATGGCTTTCATTTCGTTAATCTGTCTTATGTCAATTTAAGAGCTGTAGACCAGCCAAAGAACCGAGGAGGGTGGAAAAGAGTCACTTTTACCTCCCCTATAGGTGTAAGGTCTGTATCTAGATTTATTTTTTTGCATGATGACGTTTCACTAGTTTTTTTTATTGCATTTGCTTTTGCGTTCTTGGTCATGAAATCCTTGCCCAAGCTAATGTCTAGAAGGGTTTTTCCAATGTTATATAATTTTGGGTGTTAGATTTAAGTCCTTTATCCATCTTTAGTTTATTTTTGTAAAAGATGAGAGATGAGGATCCAGTTTTGTTCTCCTACATGTGGCTAGCCAATTATCCCAGCACCATTTTTGGGTAACCAAATCCAACAACATATCAAAAAGATAATCCCCCATAAGCAAGTGAGTGCCATACAAGGAATGCAGGGATGGTTTAATATTTATATTTGTCAGCATTATTTATGAACAGTTGTACATACTGAATATTATTATAGAAGGTATTCATTGTTTGATTATTTCATTTAAAAAACAATTTTCAACATTCATCCCAGCACCAACCTTTCTCCACTTCATATTTTTGTTTGCTTTGTTGAAGATCAGCTGGCTGTAAATATTTGATTTTATTTGTGGGTTCTCTCTTCTGTTCCACTGGTCTATGTGCCTATTTTTATACCAGTACCATGCTGTTTTGGTGACTATGTCCTTGTAGTGTAGTTTGAAATCAGGTAGTGTGATGCCTCCAGATTTTTTCTTTTTGCTCAGTCTTGCTTTTGCTATGTGGGATCTTTTTTGGTTTCATCTGAATTTTAGAATTAGTTTTTCTAGTTCTGTGAAGAATGATCATGGTATTTTGATGGGGATTATGTTGACTTTGTAGATTGCTTTTGGCAGTCTGGTCATTTTCACAATATTGATTCTACCCATCCATGAGCATGGGATGAGTTTCCATTTGTTTGTGTCATCTATTATTTCCCTCAGCAGTGTTCTGTAGTTTTCCTTGTAGAGGTCTTTCACCCCCTTGGTTAGGTATATTCCTAAGTATTCAACCTTTTTTTGTAGCCATTGTGAATGAGGTTGAGTTCTTGATTTGATTCTCTGCTTGGTCACTGTTGGTGTATAGAAGAGATACTGTTTTGTGTAGATTAATCTTGTATCCGGAAACTTTGCAAAATTATTTTATTAGTTCCAGGAGCTTTCTAGAGGAGTCTTTTGGGTTTTCAAGGTAAATGATCATATCATCAGCAAACAGTGACAATTTGACTTGCTATTTACAGATTCGGATGTCCTTTATTTCTTTCTCTTGTCTGATTGCTCTGGCTAGGACTTTCACTACCATGTTGAAGAGGTGTGGTGAAAGTGGGCATCCTTGTCTTGTTCCAGTTCTCAGAGGGAATGATTTCAGCTTTTCCCCATTCAGTATTATGTTGGCTGTGGATTTGTCATAGATGACTTTTATTACATTGAGTTATGTTTCTTGTATTATGATTTTGCTGAGAGTTTTAATCATAAAGGGATGCTGGATTTTGTCGAATGCTTTTTCTTCATCTGTTGAGATGATCATATGATTTTTGTTTTTAATTCTATTTATGTTGACTCACACCTCAAGGTACTGGAGAAGCAAGAAAAAACCAAATCCAAACTCAACAGAAGAAAGGAAGTAACCAAGATCAGAGCAGAACTAAATGAAATTTAAATTTTAAAAAATACAAAAAATAAATGAAACAAAAAGCTGGCTCTTGGAAAAGATAAATAAATTTGATAGACCATTAGCAAGACTAAGCAAGAAAAGAAGAGAGAAAATCCAAATAACCTCAATAAGAAATGAATCGGGAGATGTTACAACTGACACCACCGAAATACAAAGATCATTCAAGGCTACTATAAACACCCTATGCATATGAACTAGAAAACCTAGAAGAGATGGATAAATTCCTGGAAACATAACAACCCTCCTAGCTTGAATCAGGAAGAATTAGATACTCGGAACATACCAATAACAATCGGGGAGATTGAAATGGTAATTTAAAAATTACCAACAAAAAATGATCCAGGACCAGAGAGATTCACATCAGAATTCTACCAGACATTCAGAGAAGAATTGGTACCAATCCTGTTGACACTATTCCACAAGACAGAGAAGCGGAAACCCTCTCTAATTCATTCTATGAAGCCAGTATCACCCTAGTACCAAAACCAGGAAAGAACATAACCAAAAAGAAAACTATAGATTGATATTCCTGATGAACATATATGTTAAAAACCCTAACAAAATACTAACTAACCAAATCCAACAACATATCAAAAAGATAATCCCCCATAAGCAAGTGAGTGCCATACAAGGAATGCAGGGATGGTTTAATATTTATATTTGTCAGCATTATTTATGAACAGTTGTACATACTGAATATTATTATAGAAGGTATTCATTGTTTGATTATTTCATTTAAAAAACAATTTTCAACATTCATCCATAATAATTCCCCTCGCCCTACCTCTCTTCTCTGTTCTTATTTTCCCATCAACCCAGAATGTTCTAATACTATCCACTCAGACAACTAGATGCTGTTTCATGCACTGAAATATTTGAAGAATAGCTGCATTCCAGGTGGAAATCACAGGTAGCAGAGTCAAGCAATGTATTTAAAAAGCATGATTTTACTTTTGTGTTCCTGTGGAGTCTATTAATATTTTTATGAACTCAGAGTTGGAAAAAACAATATCAGTGTATAATTTTGGGAACTGCGTTACTCACAAAAAAAATGAAAATACAAAAAGAAAATGTTACATAGCAGAGCAGGAAAGGAAGTGGTGGAGGCGAGGATAAACTTCCAACAGAGACAAAAATATGCATCCTGATCTCCTAATGTAGGTTACTAAGGGGTCAAAGGGTCCATGTGTAATAAGGAAAACACATCAGTTCTGTAACTAAGTGTTATGAAGAATCTCACTACTGCTATTTTGTCTTGACTTCTCACGTTGAATCAGAGAATATTTTAATGTTTGCCTTTTACTTTTAACTTTCTCAGGAGCTAATGGAAGTAACAGGATACGGGAACCCATAATATGGAGATAATCCTGACAGCTGACAATATGAAAGAAACAAAATCCACTGGAGACAATAGCCATACTGAAGTTTGAGTGCTTTATGTGATGTTAGTAAAATGTGGATGGAATGGTGTGAGAGTACAAAGGGGAAGACTAGGAAGTTCAAAAGGAAAATGACAAATTGATGACAAAAAATTTTAAGAATTACTGCAGGAATACTGAAGAAATACTTTCTGTTGGGTAGCAGACGATGACTTCTGAAAATGTGGGTACTCAATAACGGGCAGTCCTCTGATAATAATCGATTTCTATTTTCTGGAGGTCTTCATGGAAGTGTTTTAAGTACTTGAATTTGTACTGAGAGAGGCTGATGTTTGACTTTCAGTATTAACATTCCTCATCATTTCTCAAAACAATTTCTCCTGTTTGAGCAAAAGTTATAAAGAAAATCCAGTTACTTATTAATTTAATGGGAATGACATGATCTTTTAATAATATCAGTAAGTAATACTGGCCTGCAGCATTATATTTTTATGGCTATATTTTCATAAGTAACCCAAAATATACACACTTTTTGGCACTCCTCTAAATCTTCCAATCAGATGGTATAACAGAAATCTAAACCATATAATCATTCTTGCAGGCTTGGATGATCATGATATAATTCCTCAACTATTCACTAAAGCCTTATGGACTCCACTATATTAAGCTCTGGGTATGTCTATGTAAGAAGTACACAGTATAACTTTAGGTATATGATATACTTACTATGTATAAAATGAGGCAACTGAGAAAGTAGGGAGTCTAGCACCTCAACATTCAAATTGTGATCTGTGCAGCAGCAGCAGCATCTGGCATGTATTCTAGCATGGTGCTGCCTTGCCCCATGCATTGTCCAAAGACATAGAAATTAAGCCAGTTACATTTTTCTTGAGTTGCAAGGTATATACAGTCTTGCTCATGGCTAATTAACATATGCTTTTAGAATGGCCGTAGTTTAAAAATGTCTATTGGGGGCGGAGCAAGATGGCTGAATAGGAAGAGCTCCAGTCTCCAACTCCCAGCGGGAGCGACACAGAAGTCTGGTGATTTCTGCATTTTCAACTGAGGTACTGGGGTCATCTCACTAGGGAGTGCCGGACAATCGGTGCTGGTCAGCTGCTGCAGCCTGACCAGCGAGAGCTGAAGCAGGGCGAGGCATCGCCTCACCTGGGACGGGCAAGGGGGAAGGGAATCCCTTTTCCTAGCCAGGGGAACTGAGACACACAACACCTGGAACATCAGGTAACTCACACCCCAATACTGCGCTTCAAGCAAACTGGCACACCAGGAGAATATATGCCACACCTGGCCAGGAGGGTCCCACGCCCACGGAGCCTCCCTCATTGCTAACACAGCTGTCTGCGGCGATCTAACCGCAAGGCAGCAGCAAGGCTGGGGGAGGGGCGCCCACCATTGCTGAGGCTTAAGTAGGTAAACAAAGCCGCTGGGAAGCTCGAACTAGGTGGAGCTCACAGCAGCTCAAGGAAACCTGCCTGTCTCTATAGACTCCACCTCTGGGGACAGGGCACAGCTAAGAAACAACAGGGGAAGCAGCAGAGGCCTGTGCAGACGCGAACAACTCTGTCTAACAGCTTTGAAGAGAGCAGTGGATCTCCCAACATGGAGGTTGAGATCTGAGAACGGACAGACTGCCTGCTCAAGTGGGTCCCTGACCCCTGAGTAGCCTAACTGGGAGACATCCCCCACCAGGGGCAGTCTGACACCCCACACCTCACAGGGTGGAGTACACCCATGAGAGGAAGCTTCCAAAGTAAGAATCAGACAGGTACACTCGCTGTTCAGCAATATTCTATCTTCTGCAACTTCTGCTGCTGATACCCAGGCAAACAGGTTCTGGAGTGGACCTCAAGCAATCTCCAACAGACCTATAGCTGAGGGTCCTGACTGTCAGAAGGAAAACTATCAAACAGGAAGGACACCTATACCAAATCCCCATCAGTACGTCACCATCATCAAAGACCAGAGACAGATAAAACCACAAAGATGGGGAAAAAGCAGGGCAGAAAAGCTGGAAATTCAAAAAATAAGAGCGCATCTCCCCCTTCAAAGGAGCACAGCCCATCGCCAGCAATGGATCAAAGCTGGTCAGAGAATGACTTTGACGAGAAGAGAGAAGAAGGCTTCAGTCCATCAAACTTCTCAGAGCTAAAGGAGGAACTATGTACCCAGCGCAAAGAAACTAAAAATCTTGAAAAAAGAGTGGAAGAATTGACAGCTAGACTAATTAATGCAGAGAAGGTCATAAACGAAATGACAGAGATGAAAACCATGACACGAGAAATACGTGACAAATGCACAAGCTTCAGTAACCGACTTGATCAACTGGAAGAAAGAGTATCAGCGATTGAGGATCAAATGAATGAAATGAAGCGAGAAGAGAAACCAAAAGAAAAAAGAAGAAAAAGAAATGAACAAAGCCTGCAAGAAGTATGGGATTATGTAAAAAGACCAAATCTACATCTGATTGGGGTGCCTGAAAGTGAGGGGGAAAATGGAACCAAGTTGGAAAACACTCTTCAGGATATCATCCAGGAGAACTTCCCCAACCTAGTAGGGCAGGCCAACATTCAAATTCAGGAAATACAGAGAATGCCACAAAGATACTCCTCCAGAAGAGCAACTCCAAGACACATAATTGCCGGATTCACCAAAGTTGAAATGAAGGAAAAAATCTTAAGGGCAGCCAGAGAGAAAGGTCGGGTTACCCACAAAGGGAAGCCCATCAGACTAACAGCAGATCTCTCGGCAGAAACTCTACAAGCCAGAAGAGAGTGGGGGCCAATATTCAACATTATTAAAGAAAAGAATTTTAAACCAGAATTTCATATCCAGCCAAACTAAGTTTCATCAGTGAAGGAGAAATAAAATCCTTTACAGATAAGCAAATGCTTAGAGATTTTGTCACCACCAGGCCTGCCTTACAAGAGACCCTGAAGGAAGCCCTAAACATGGAAAGGAACAACCGGTACCAGCCATTGCAAAAACATGCCAAAATGTAAAGACCATCGAGGCTAGGAAGAAACTGCATCAACTAACGAGCAAAATAACCAGCTAATATCATAATGGCAGGATCAAGTTCACACATAACAATATTAACCTTAAATGTAAATGGACTAAATGCTCCAATTAAAAGACACAGACTGGCAAATTGGATAAAGAGTCAAGACCCATCAGTCTGCTGTATTCAGGAGACCCATCTCACATGCAGAGACATACATAGGCTCAAAATAAAGGGATGGAGGAAGATCTACCAAGCAAATGGAGAACAAAAAAAAAGCAGGGGTTGCAATCCTAGTCTCTAATAAAACAGACTTTAAACCATCAAAGATCAAAAGAGACAAAGAAGGCCATTACATAATGGTAAAGGGATCAATTCAACAGGAAGAGCTAACTATCCTAAATATATATGCAACCAATACAGGAGCACCCAGATTCATAAAGCAAGTCCTTAGAGACTTACAAAGAGACTTAGACTCCCATACAATAATAATGGGAGAGTTCAACACTCCACTGTCAACATTAGACAGATCAACGAGACAGAAAGTTAACAAGGATATCCAGGAATTGAACTCATCTCTGCACCAAGCGGACCTAATAGACATCTATAGAACTCTCCACCCCAAATCAACAGAATGTACATTCTTCTCAGCACCACATCACACTTATTCCAAAATTGACCACATAATTGGAAGTAAAGCACTCCTCAGCAAATGTAAAAGAACAGAAATTATAACAAACAGTCTCTCAGACCACAGTGCAATCAAACTAGAACTCAGGACTAAGAAACTCAATCAAAACCGCTCAACTACATGGAAACTGAACAACCTGCTCCTGAATGACTACTGGGTACATAACGAAATGAAAGCAGAAATAAAGATGTTCTTTGAAATCAATGAGAACAAAGATACAACATACCAGAATCTCTGGGACACATTCAAAGCAGTGTGTAGAGGGAAATTTATAACACTAAATGCCCACAAGAAAAAGCTGGAAAGATCTAAAATTGACACTCTAACATCACAATTAAAAGAACTAGAGAGGCAAGAGCAAACACATTCAAAAGCTAGCAGAAGGCAAGAAATAACTAAGATCAGAGCAGAACTGAAGGAGATACAGACGCAAAAAACCCTCCAAAAAACAATGAATCCAGGAGTTGGTTTTTTGAAAAGATCAACAAAATTGACAGACCGCTAGCAAGACTAATAAAGAAGAAAAGAGAGAGGAATCAAATAGACGCAATAAAAAATGACAAAGGGGATATCACCACCGACCCCACAGAAATACAAACTACCATCAGAGAATACTATAAACACCTCTACGCAAATCAACTAGAAAATCTAGAAGAAATGGATAATTTCCTGGACACTTACACTCTCCCAAGACTAAACCAGGAAGAAGTGGAATCCCTGAATAGACCAATAGCAGGCTCTGAAATTGAGGCAACAATCAATAGCCTACCCACCAAAAAAAGTCCAGGACCAGATGGATTCACAGCCGAATTCTACCAGAAGTACAAGGAGGAGCTGGTACCATTCCTTCTGAAACTATTCCAATCAATAGAAAAAGAGGGAATCCTCCCTAACTCATTTTATGAGGCCAACATCATCCTGATACCAAAGCCTGGCAGAGACACAACAAGAAAAGAGAATTTTAGACCAATATCCCTGATGAACATCGATGCAAAAATCCTCAATAAAATACTGGCAAACCGAATTCAGCAGCACATCAAAAAGCTTATCCACCATGATCAAGTGGGCTTCATCCCTGGGATGCAAGGCTGGTTCAACATTCGCAAATCAATAAACGTAATCCAGCATATAAACAGAACCAAAGACAAGAACCACATGATTATCTCAATAGATGCAGAAAAGGCTTTTGACAAAATTCAACAGCCCTTCATGCTAAAAACTCTCAATAAATTCGGTATTGATGGAACGTATCTCAAAATAATAAGAGCTTTTTATGACAAACCCACAGCTAATATCATACTGAATGGGCAAAAACTGGAAAAATTCCCTTTGAAAACTGGCACAAGACAGGGATGCCCTCTCTCACCACTCCTATTCAACATAGTGTTGGAAGTTCTGGCTAGGGCAATCAGGCAAGAGAAAGAAATCAAGGGTATTCAGTTAGGAAAGAAGAAGTCAAATTGTCCCTGTTTGCAGATGACATGACTGTATATTTAGAAAACCCCATTGTCTCAGCCCAAAATCTCCTTAAGCTGATAAGCAACTTCAGCAAAGTCTCAGGATACAAAATCAATGTGCAAAAATCACAAGCATTCTTATACACCAGTAACAGACAAACAGAGAGCCAAATCAGGAATGAACTTCCACTCACAATTGCTTCAAAGAGAATAAAATACCTAGGAATCCAACTTACAAAGGATGTAAAGGATCTCTTCAAGGAGAACTACAAACCACTGCTCAGTGAAATCAAAGAGGACACAAACAAATGTAAGAACATACCATACTCATGGATAGGAAGAATCAACATTGTGAAAATGACCATACTGCCCAAGGTTATTTATAGATTCAATGCCATCCCCATCAAGCTACCAATGAGTTTCTTCACAGAATTGGAAAAAACTGCTTTAAAGTTCATATGGAACCAAAAAAGAGCCCGCATTGCCAAGACAATCCTGAGTCAAAAGGACAGAGCTGGAGGTGTCACGCTACCTGACTTCAAACTATACTACAAGGCTACAGTAACCAAAACAGCATGGTACTGGTACCAGAATAGAGATATAGACCAATGGAACAGAACGGAGTCCTCAGAATAAGGATTCCCTATTTAATAAATGGTGCTGGGAAAATTGGCTAGCCATAAGTAGAAAGCTGAAACTGGATCCTTTCCTTACTCCTTATATGAAGATTAATTCAAGATGGATTAGAGACTTAAATGTTAGTGTAATATCTTTTGAACTAAATATATACATGTAATATATGTGTGTGTATGTTTAAAAATCAGATTCTCATTGCTTTGGTGGAAATTAGAAAAAAAAGAGGTAGTTTTCTTTTTTCTTTCTTTCTTTTTTTTTTTTTTTTTTGAGACAGAGTCTTGCTTTGTCACCTGGGCTGGAGTGCAGGGGCACGATCTTAACTCACTGCAGCCTCTGCCTCCTGGGTTCAAGTGATTCTTCTGCCTCAGTCTCCCTAGTAGTCGGGACTACAGGCATGCGCCACCATTCCTGGCTAATTTTTTGTATTTTTAGTAGAGACAAGATTTCACTTGCTGGCTAGGCTGGTCTCGAACTCCTTACCTCATGATCCTCCTGATTGAGACTCCCAAAGTGCTGGGATTACAGGCAATCACATCCGGCCTAACTATATTTTCTATTGTGATATCTAAAGTTACAACAAAAGCATTATACAAATGTTTATTCAATCACATTTTTCTATAGCTCTATGGAACAAATTGAAGGAAGATTGAGAATATTTCAGTTAATAATTATATAATTAAAAGTTCAACTTCCATTCATTGTAACATTATCACTTTAAGCACTCCATTTTTATTCCAAGTCATGGAAATACTGGATAAAATGTAAAATAAAAATGCAAAAATCAGCTGTACAAAATGAGATATTTGAGAGTAAAAATTAAAACTAAAATAGAGAGCAGGGAACAGGGCTAACACCACAGCTTATTCTCTTGGTCTAAAATCACGTAGGAGTTGCCAGAAGTTCTGTCTGTGCAAAGTAACTATGAGGGGAAAAGGAGAAAAAAAAAAAAAAAAGCTTTCATTCAAAATTCAATTCAAAAATGACTGGAGTCAAGCTCATGGATGGAAACTACAGGTCAAATGTGTAGTTCATACTCTCCTCCCACGCTTCAAAAAGAAAGCTTCAGAATGCTAACACCGACCTTTGCCCCAAACTCAAGCTTTTATGAACCTGTAGTCTAGGCTGGTGGGAAGAGAAAAATCACAAACCCTTGACCAGGTATTGAGTCAAACCACCTACTGTTTTGAAGAATAGATTCCCTACATCCCCAAAATAAGCACACAGCACCAGCCCAAACCAAGATTAAAGACCTATATTTTGGACAGAAGGCCACAGGGAACAGCTAACTGAAAAAAGAAATAATAAAGCTGGACAGGATGAAGGTATAGAAAGAGGCAGCAAGTAATGGAAAAGTGATCAAAATATAATTTCGCACAAAGAAATTCAGCTGTGTATAATATATAAACATACCTAATGTTAAGAAGGACATACATTAACAAAGCAGAATATATATGAATTTCAAATAAAACATGTGTATAATACACTTTAATATAAGTATGTTGGTTTCTTGGAAGAGATAAACAGAGGGATAATAGAGGTAAAAATTAATTCTTACAAAAAAGGCAGAAACAAAATAAAACCAATTAGTCTATTATCAACAAGAAAAATCAAAGTGTTCCAAATGGGAATGAGATGATCCTGAGAAATTAAGATGCAAGATAGAAGTAAGTAAATGTTAAATAAATAAAAGTTCAATTTAAAAGTATGAGTGCTAGATAAAGAAGTTTCTTTAAATGTTCAATAGAAGTTTCTAAAAAAGAAAGACCACAGAAACTTGATAATTTAGATTACTAAACTCAAATACATGTCAGTGCCAAGCAAATAAATTAATTCTAATCTAGATACATGACAGTAAAAGTATAAACTATTCAGGGATAAGGAGAATATGATACAAGCCAGCATGGGCAAAATACAGAATATATGCAAAAGATGGCAATTGTTCTAGCAGTACTTTCTTTAATCAAAAAAAATCAAAACTAAATGCCAAAATACAATCAAATTAACATGAATTTAATAAAGAAAATCATGGTTAGTCTAGAACTTAAAGTTGGGGTGAATTAGCATTCACTATAAGGGCAAAATAAAAGGCTTTGGGATACAGATATTCACCAAAGAAATAGTAAAGGATATATTTTCAACTTTTGGGTTTTGCTGATATAATTCTTAAGCTTTAAAAATTTTTTCTCAATTTGTTTTTTTATTTTATTTTTAATTGACACATAATTGTACCTATTTCTAGCATACAGTGTGATGTTTTCATACATGTGTACACTGTAATTATCAAATCAGGAATTAACATATTCATCTTCAGAAATACGTACCATCTATTTGTGGTGAGAATATTCAAAATCCTCTTTGTTAGCTATTTTGAACTATACAATATGTAATTACTGTTTCACCCTACTGTGCAATAGTACACCAGATCTTAATTCTTATCTAATTGTAACGTAGCACCCATTGTTCAATCACTCCTGGTTCTCCCCTCCCTCTTATCTTCCTCAGTCCCTTGTAACCATTATTGTACTCTCCTCTTCTATGGGATACAACTGTCTTAGATTCCACATATGAATGAGATCATGTAACATTTGTCCTTCTGTGATTGGCTTATTTCACTAAACGTAATGTCCTCCAGGTTCATCTTTGACACTGCAAATGGTAGAATTTCATTTTTGTGGATGAATAGTATTCCAATGTGTATATATGTCACATTTTCTTTTTTCATTCATCCACAAATGAAAATGTAGGTTGATTTCATATCTTGACTATTGTGAATGATGCTGTAATGCAGATGTCCGTTTGACGTACTAAATTTACTTCCTTTGGATATGTACCCTTTAGTGAGATTGCTGAATCATATGGCAGTTCTATTTTTATTTTTATTTTTGAGGAACCACCATACTGTTTTCCTAATGGCTATATGAACTAAAGTTCTCATTAACATGGTATAAGAAATCGCTTTTCTCAAATCTTCCCCAGAATTTATTTTTTATGTTTTGGATAGTAGTCACTGTAACTGGAGTAAGGAGATATTTCATTGTGATTTTGATTTACATTTTCCTGGTAATTGGTAATTACTGATTTGAACACTTCTTAAATATACCTGTTGGGAATTTATATGTCTTCTTTTGAGAAATGTCTATTAAGTTCTTTTACACATTTAAAAATTTGATTATTTTTGTCACTTCTATAAGAATAAAAAGGCATACAAAGGAAGGAATGCAATGCAACAAGAGCGAAACCAAATAACTGAAGCTCTGATATTAACAGAATTTATTGGTGAATTTAATCAATGATTATGAAAAATAAAAATTAATAAATTTTAAAAATAGGATAAATATGGTACCCTGGAAAAGGTGAAGGTAACATTTTGACAACTCTGAGAATATGAGCAGCTACATACTATTGTTGCTCTTTTGGAGACAAGAGCTGACATACTAGAAATTGAAATACCCACTAAGGGCAACATGCTCTGAGAAAGCCCAAGATACATAAAATGCCAAATGAAGATGCTCCAGTGGTAGCTCCAGAATTGCAAACATCCCTACAAAGTCACCAGAACGTGAATGTTAGTTAAACCAATTTGGGCCTCAGGTTCAATTTATCCTCCAGATAAATGCCACCAAATGTCTGTCAGCACTGTTTGAAGTATGGGGATTACTCAGCAGAACCTTTCTCAAATTCCCTATCTACAAAATGTTGAGATACATTTAAATATTTGTTGTTTAACCTTGTGGGCTTTATCACTACGGAGTAATGGATAACTGGAACAAGCAATATTTTATGTGTGTATATAAATATATGTGTGTGTATAAAATAGTTATTTTTACAAATTCAAGAATCAATCAGTATCAGAAAATCAAAGTGGTCTGCCACTTTACAAGATGGAAGCAAGACAAGTTTTCATTTCTTACAGAGTAGCTATAAAACCAAAAGGAATTAATAAAGCTCACCATTAATGTATAACATTGAATAAATTGATCTGTTTAATATATGTAGAATAAATACATATTTAATTCAACATTTTAGCAACATAAATTTAATACAGCCTTTGTAAGAAAAAAACATTTTTACTTGTCAATGTCAGTACTTTCCTTCACAGTTCAAGGTTTTTTGAAGTTGAAGTATCCAGGGAGTCTTTCTCAGAGTGGTCACTTAAATCACATGAAGTGACAAAAAAAAAAAAAAAAAAAAAAAAAAAAAAAAAAAAAAAAATTAACAAAAAAAAAAAACAAACCAGAATTCAGATTCTGCTAAAGTAACTAAATTTGCTAAATGTTCTAATCATCCTAAGATAAACAGATGGCTTCTATTCAAGCAAAGCAAAGCAGTAATTATACACATCTGTACAATACCAATAAAAATCTAACGTATCCAGAAGCTATTGGCTGCCATTTCAGATGATTCCTGAGAATAATATTTGTATAGCCATTAGTCATCTTTTATAAAAGCTAAAATGACACCCAAGTAATTTTTAGCATACAAAACACAAGGAAGAAATCTTCAATTTATTCTTCCTAAAAAAATACTATTGACAGTCAGTAGAATATCAAGCTTGTTAATCATAGTATCTCTTTGCCATATTTTCTTCCTTTGTGTGCCATTAGATATATTTGCTTCTGTTTTTAGGGAATGCTAATATTTACTCAGTTAGTTGAAGAAACTTATATATTCCTGTCATCGGGGGTATGATAAATATCACACCTAAAAAAATCATGCTAAAAATATTGATCACCAACATAGCTGAATACTGTTCTTTGAATTCTAAACTTCTCTTCTGAATTTTCATACACAGGCAGAAATGCCATCACCTAAAGTAGGGTGTTGCAGTTCCACGTGAAGGAACAGCAGCTCAGCCATCTGGAGAGATACTTTAAAGGTTTTTATTGTCCAATTGGATTTCTCTAGTTCTGTATGGCAGTCTGTAGACACCCACATTTTCTGTCTAGAAGTGCAAATGAATGCTTTTATTTCTGGCAGCTCATGTAAAATGCTGCACTCCAGATAGCCAGGCTGCAACGCTTCTGGCAACCAAAATCATTTCATTAGCCCAGTTAGAATGACATGCATAAAATTCAGATTAGACCCTGTAAAATCAATTCTCATTACTAATCTTAATGAGGCCAATATGTTTTTCTATATACAAAACAGTGTAGAGTTTATCCTAATTTTAGGATCAAATGAAAATACACATTTCTGAATGTTTGTGGATACTATGCAATTTGTTGTAATAAAGGTATTTCTAACTTGATAATCTTAAGGGAAATGGATGGCAAATAACTGTTAAGAGTATTGAGAGGAATTTAACATTCAATCTAGTTATTTCTGTCTTATAAATTCCCTTATTCACTTCAATTGAATCTGTATTGATCACCATGAGTTAATTGACACACACTTTAATAAATCTGCATTGTCCAAATAGGAAAGCTAAAGTTTTACCTGTGTCAGCAAAGCTAGTAAAATAGGTAAAAAATGGCCTTTATTATTGAGAAAAGTGTTAGTCTCTAAAGCCAATGTGATTTAACAAGTACTTATTGATAGATATCTTATGAACAGGCTTTTTAAAGGCACTTATGAGCATTGGTAGTAGATACAGATACGAAAACAGATAATACATCACTTTGTAATGAATTTATAATTCCTTTAATGTTTTAGGTATAGCAAATCAGCTACAAATAATGTGATGTTAGTAGTATAAATTAAACAGTAGATACAGATATGAAAACAGCTAATACATCACTTTGTAATGAATTTACAATTCCTTTAATGTTTTAGGTATAGCAAATCAGCCACAAAAAAATGTGATGTTAGTATTATAAATTAAGCTAAGAAAAGTAGATCATAAAATCAGGATTTAAAAAATTCAGAAAATAAAGGTATTGTTGGTAGTTGAATGGATAAATGTAAAATAAACTTCATGGGGAAAAAATAACCTTATTAAGATCTTAAAAGACAGGTAGAATACGCTGGGAGGCCGAGGCGGGCGGATCACGAGTTCAGGAGACGAGACCGTCCTGGCTAACACAGTGAAACCCCGTCTCTACCAAAAATACAAAAAATTGACTGGGTGTGGTGGCGGGCGCCTGTATTCCCAGCTACTCGGGAGGCTGAGGCAGGAGAATGGCATGCACCCAGGAGGCAGAGCTTGCAGTGAGCTGAGATAGTGCCACTGCACTCCAGCCTGGGCGACAGAGGGAGACTCCATCTCAAAAAAAAAAAAAAAAAGGTAGAATATGAATTGAATTTGAATTAGGGGTTATCTACGTAAGTGTTATGGCTATGAGTATTTGACTGGTGAAAGATAACATAGAGTTACAAATCTGAAACTTTATAAATGGGAAATATTAAAAATGTACAAATGAGATTAGGAGTGATTAATGACAGGCATTGAAACTATCTTCACATTTAGTAAAAAGGGAAATTTAGATGAAACACAATTGCTAAAGCATGTACATATGTAGTGAAATAATAGCTTGACACCTAAAGAATGAAAGAGATGGTTAGTTTCAGGCAGAGGTTGTTTTATATATATATATATATGCACACACACACTATATCACACATTATATATATACCCTGTACTACATATATATATACATATATATGTATGTATATATATACACACAACTACTATATAGTAGTTGTGTGTATACTTACATATTTAGTTGTGTGTGTGCGTATATACAGGTGTGCATGTATAGATACATAAATATATAGACACATAGATACACAGAAGAACATTTTGTAACAATGAGGTAATTGTTAACATGTGTATTATATAATGTTTATAATAATAAAGTGATATTGTTGTACATAGTGTTTGGAACATCGAATGGATTAAGATTATGTTAAATATGTGACATAGCAGTGACAGCAATATAGCAAAATAATTACATCTAATTTTTCTCTCATTCAGATACATTCATTTGGAAACAGTAGATAATCACAAACACATCGAAGAGGAACTAAAGTAGGGGAAAGTTGTTTTTATGTTACAAATAACATTAAAATTATTATGGCAATTGAAAGTATTGCTTGAAGTAAATACACTTGAGAAAGAATAAAAACTTGCATCCAAGCTATACCTGACAGATATCTGTAGAGCAGATACATGTGGATATAGAACTGATTCATCATAATTATAATTAGAATAGGCTTATTTCAGAAAGTAAGGATATCTTCACATTAAGTTTTCAAGTTAAAAATTCATGACTGTGCAACTTCTACATAAAATACCTAAAAGTCAAACTTGGAAATGATTATAACTTAGTGCATGTGATTTCCAGTTGAAAATCTTCAATAACACTCTTCACTTTTTTGATGTATAATCTCACTTTTACCACCAACTTGGCTTAGTAGATTATCCAGTGAAGACAGTGGGAAATCATGTGAAGAACATTACAATCAGAATTAATCCCCACTCAGAGAATTTCCTCAGTAATCCACAAGTCAGAAAGTCTACAAAGTGACAATATAGCACGTGTAATTTTGGAAAAGTTTTCCTTGTGAAATAGATGTCATATCTGATTCTCTGTTATTGCTATTTGGTCAATGTTATAGAAGATGGATGATTGATAGGTTGGTTGATAGATAGATAGATAGATAGATAGATAGATAGATAGATAGATACATAGATACATAGATACATAGATACATAGATACATAGACACATAGAGAGATGACAGAATTCCTTCAGCACAAGTTTGCAAAAGGAGTTTAAAATGATATTATGAGTATGCTTTTTGGAAAGGAACCCTTTCATAGAGATGCATACTGAAAAACAAGTGGATTAAATATTTGTAGGGTTTGCTTCAAAATATTTAAGAACAAGTGAATTAATTGTAAGTAAAGGAATCAAGACTGGCCATTAAGATAACAATAGATGAACCTGAATGATGTATAGAGACTCACTACACAAGTCTATCTATACATATGTATGTTGCATTTAAAAATAAACAAGGAAAGAAAAACATGTATTTCTATGTATATTCATTCAGGCAATCAGATATGCAACCAATCTAAAGGAATCATTTTTTACAAGGAGAACTTTTTCAAAATTACATGTGCTTTACTATCACTTTGTAGGTTTTCTGACTATTGTATTACCACCTGTCAGCATAATATAGAGGAATTTCTCTGGGTGGGGATTAATTGTTTCTAGTGTTCTTCACGTGATATCCTACTGTCTTCA
The DNA here is from genome assembly GCF_007565055.1 of Rhinopithecus roxellana. Classification (NCBI taxonomy): domain Eukaryota; kingdom Metazoa; phylum Chordata; class Mammalia; order Primates; family Cercopithecidae; genus Rhinopithecus; species Rhinopithecus roxellana. Next base: position 15,570,974 of record NC_044566.1, on the reverse strand, counting down.
CAGGACAACTATGTATTTTTCTTTCCTTGTTAATTTTTTAATACAACATATCAAAATACGTGCTTTTTCAAATGCTCCATGTTTTCAGTTGGCTAAAATGCTGGAGGAAATGCGACTTCCTACAAGTGTAATACTGTATTTGCAATGCAAAAATTTTCTTGAATAAATGTCCTTAGAAGCTTCCCTGATTTATCAAACCTAGTCATTCATACTGGGAAAAACGAAATATTTTCAAATGATGGCTAGACTTCAAAAAAAAAAAAAAGACAGAAATTCCTGGAGAGAAAAGTGGAATAAAAATGACTATTATACATGTAAGCAAATTCAGAGCCATCCTAAGGACATTTGCTGACTGTAAAACTAAACATCAGGGATTTTTATGGTCATGTGGAGACCACTGAAAAGCAGTAAAGCCTTGTCAAAGTGAAGTAGGAACCAAGACTTCTACAAGGAGCCAGAGCCTTGGAGGGCTGTGCAGCCTGTGAAAGGGCAGGCTGGGGGAAAAAAAAAAAAGCCCACATACAAAGACAATGTGTTTAATTAACTCTCTTTGCCTCAGTTCCAAATAGGACAAAATAATTCTGCCCTGGGGATTGGCAAATGTAAGTATGTTTTTCCAGTCACAAATTGCCTTGTACATTTGAATTTATACTGCATACTTGGTTCAAGATATCCTAGTATGAAATATACATTTAAAGTTATTCCTGATTAATGGCACCTTGGGTTGCTGTCAAAAACAATACAAATGCTGCCTAGAATAATTCATGTTAAATCCAAGCAAAATTTCCCCAAAAGTCAAAATTAGAGCCTAGGCAGCTTCAGACATGGAGATAATTGATATTGATGTTTAAATACTTAATTTAAAAGGCAAAATATATATAGAAATATAATCCAGAAACAAAATATTGTCAAAGGAATCAAGTACGATTTGAAAAAGTCCCACAGAACTTCTGGAAATTATGTGAATGTAAATATGTACATCTATAATTAAATCTATATCTATGTATCTGCCTCCCTGACTACAGAGAAAGAGAGGGAGAGAGATTTTCTAAAGTTAAATAGATAGGGTTAATGCAACCTGGACAGAGTCAAAGAACATTAATAAACAGAAAAAAAAAATCTGAAGAATTTACCAAGAATTCAACAAAGATATAAAAGTAAAAGAAAATATAAAAGAAGGCCTGCTGCGGTGACTCACTCCTGTAATCCCAGCACTTTGGGAGGCCAAGATGGGCGGATCACAAGGTAAGAAGATCCAGATTATCCTGACTAACACGGTGAAACCCCGTCTCTACTAAAAATACAAAAAATTAGCCGGGCATGGTGGTGGGCGCCTGTAGTCCCAGCTACTCAGGAGGCTGAGGCAGGAGAATGGCATGAACCTGGGAGGCAGAGCTTGCAGTGAGCCCAGATCATGCCACTGCACTCCAGCCCGGGCGACAGAGAAAGATTCTGTCAAAAAAAAAAAGAAAGAAAGAGAGAAAGAAAGAAAATGTAAAAGACGAGTAAACAAGCATGGAGGACAAAAATGAGAACATTCATCATGGGTCTAATTTGATTGCCAGAAGGATAGATGATGTAGACATAAATAAGTCACAATTGATGAGAAAATTACTGAGAATTTTCCACACTGATGAAAGTCACTAAACCTCAAATTCTGAAAACACACTAAAAGCTAGGAAAAATACATGAAAAGAAATTTAATAACAAATCTGAACACTACCCAAAATATACTAAAACAAATACATCTTTAAAATAACCACTGAAATTAATACTATGTACAAAGAACAATAAAGGATGTAACATGATAATTTGCAAGATCAATAGAAAAGACTGAAATAAATTCTTCAAATTGTGAAAAGAAAATAACTGTAAAACTGAAAATCTACCCCTAGGTTAAAAAATATTTAGTTACGAGGGCATAGGAAAGGCCTTTCCAAAAGCAGGTAGTTAACTCTAAGTATATATTGTCAATAGAAAAATAATTACTTTAGAAAACTGATAACTGATCCAAAATAGAAGGTGTAAGGTACAAAAATGGTGGGAAAATAAAAGGTGTATAATTTTAATAACTATCCATTGTACAAAGAACTGATAATAATAATGTTCATTTTTTTATAACAAAAGCTCAAATTTACAGGACATTCAAATGCATCAAAAACCAATATAGAAGATGGCCGAATAGGAACAGCTCCAGTCTCCAGCTCCCAGCGCGAGCGACACTGAAGACAGGTGATTTCTGCATTTTCAACTGAGGTACTGGGTTTATCTCACTAGGGAGTGCTGGACAATCAGTGCTGGTCAGCTGTTGCAGCCCAACCAGCGATAGCTGAAGCAGGGCGAGGCATCGCCTCACCTGGGAAGCGCAAGGGGGAAGGGAATCCCTTTTCCTAGCCAGGGGAACTGAGACACACAACATCTGGAAAATCGGGTAACGTCCACCCCAATACTGTATTTTAAGCAAACAGGCACAGCAGGAGATTATATCCCACACCTGGCTGGGAGGGTTCCACACCCACGGAGCCTTCCTTATTGCTAGCACAGCAGTCTGTGATCTAACTGCAAGGCAGCAGTGAGGCTGGGGGAGGGGCGCCCACCATTGCTGAGGCTTAAGTAGGTAAACAAAGCCCTGGGAAGATCGAACTGGGTGGAGCTCACAGCAGCTCAAGGAGGCCTGCCTGTCTCTGTAGACTCCACCTCTGGGGACAGGGCACAGCTAAACAACAACAACAACAACAACAAAAGCAGCAGAAACCTCTGCAGACGCAAACGACTCTGTCTGACACCTTTGAAGAGAGCAGTGGATCTCCCAACATGGAGGTTGAGATCTGAGAATGGACAGACTGCCTGATCAAGTGGGTCCCTGACCCCTGAGTAGCCTAACTGGGAGACATCCCCCACCAGGGGCAGTCTGACACCCCACACCTCACAGGGTGGAGTACACCCATGAGAGGAAGCTTCCAAAGTAAGAATTAGACAGGTACACTCCCTGTTCAGCAGTATTCTATCTTCTGCAGCCTCTGCTGCTGACACCCAGGCAAACAGGGTCTGGAGTGGACCTCAAGCAATCTCCAACAGAACTATAGCTGAGGCGCCTGACTGTTAGAAGGAAAACTAACAAACAGGAAGGACACCCACACCAAAACCCCATCAGTACGGTCACCATCATCAACGACCAGAGGCAGATAAAACCAGAAAGATGGGGAAAAAGCAGGGCAGAAAAGCTGGGAATTCAAAGAATAAGAGCGCATCTCCACCTCCAAAGGAATGCAGCTCATCGCCAGCAACAGATCAAAGCTGGACGGAGAATGACTTTGATGAGATGAGAGAAGAAGGCTTCAGACCATCAAACTTCTCAGAGCTAAAGGAGGAATTATGTACCCAGCGCAAAGAAACTAAAAATCTAGAAAAAAAAAGTGGAAGAATTGATAACCAGAATAATTAATGCAGAGAAGGTCATAAACGAACTGACAGAGATGAAAACCATGACACGAGAAATACGTGACAAATGCACAAGCTTCAGTAACCGACTCGATCAACTGGAAGAAAGAGTATCAGCGACTGAGGATCAAATGAATGAAATGAAGCGAGAAGAGAAACCAAAAGAAAAAAGAAGAAAAAGAAATGAGCAAAGCCTGCAAGAAGTATGGGATTATGTAAAAAGACCAAATCTACGTCTGATTGGGGTGCCTGAAAGTGAAGGAGAAAATGGAACCAAGTTGGAAAACACTCTTCAGGATATCATCCAGGAGAACTTCCCCAACCTAGTAGGGCAGGCCAACATTTAAATTCAGGAAATACAGAGAATGCCACAAAGATACTCCTCGAGAAGAGCAACTCCAAGACACAAAATTGCCAGATTCACCAAAGTTGAAATGAAGGAAAAAATCTTAAGGGCAGCCAGAGAGAAAGGTCGGGTTACCCACAAAGGGAAGCCCATCAGACTAACAACAGATCTCTCGGCGGAAACTCCACAAGCCAGAAGAGAGTGGGGGCCGATATTCAACATTCTTAAAGAAAAGAATTTTAGGCCAGGCACAGTGGCGCAAGCCTGTAATCCCAGCACTTTGGGAGGCCGAGACGGGCGGATCACGAGGTCAGGAGATCGAGACCATCCTGGCTAACACGGTGAAACCCCGTCTCTACTAAAAAATACAAAAAAACTAGCCAGGCGTGGTGGCGGGTGCCTGTAGTCCCAGCTACTCGGGAGGCTGAGGCAGGAGAATGGCGTAAACTCGGGAGGTGGAGCTTGCAGTGAGCTGAGATCTGATCACTGCACACCAGCCTGGGCGACAGAGCGAGACTCCGTCTCAAAAAAAAAAAAAAAAAAAAGAAAAAAGAAAAGAATTTTAAACCCAGAATTTCAAATCCAGCCAAACTAAGTTTCATCAGTGAAGGAGAAATAAAATCCCTTACAGATAAGCAAATGCTTAGAGATTTTGTCACCACCAGGCCTGCCTTACAAGAGACCCTGAAGGAAGCCCTAAACATGGAAAGGAACAACCGGTACCAGCCATTGCAAAAACATGCCAAATTGTAAAGACCATCGAGGCTAGGAAGAAACTGCCATCAACTATCGAGCAAAATAACCAGCTAATATCATAATGGCAGGATCAAGTTCACACATAACAATATTAACCTTAAATGTAAATGGACTAAATGCTCCAATTAAAAGACACAGACTGGCAAATTGGATAAAGAGTCAAGACCCATCAGTCTGCTGTATTCAGGAGACCCATCTCACATGCAGAGACATACATAGGCTCAAAATAAAGGGATGGAGGAAGATCTACCAAGCAAATGGAGAACAAAAAAAAAGCAGGGGTTGCAATACTAGTCTCTGATAAAACAGACTTTAAATCATCAAAGATCCAAAGAGACAAAGAAGGCCATTACATAATGGTAAAGGGATCAATTCAACAGGAAGAGCTAACTATCCTAAATATATATGCACCCAATACAGGAGCACCCAGATTCATAAAGCAAGTCCTTAGAGACTTACAAAGGGACTTAGACTCCCATACAATAATAATGGGAGACTTCAACACCCCACTGTCAACATTAGACAGATCAACGAGACAGAAAGTTAACAAGGATATACAGGAATTGAACTCATCTCTGTAGCAAGTAGGCCTAATAGACATCTACAGAACTCTCCACCCCAAATCAACAGAATATACATTCTTCTCAGCACCACATCACACTTATTCCAAAATTGACCACATCATTGGAAGTAAAGCACTCCTCAGCAAATGTAAAAAACAGAAATTATAACAAACTGTCTCTCAGACCACAGTGTGATCAAACTAGAACTCAGGACTAAGAAACTCAATCAAAACCTTTCAACTACATGGAAACTGAACAACCTGCTCCTGAATGACTACTGGGTACATAACAAAATGAAGGCAGAAATAAAGATGTTCTTTGAAACCAATGAGAACAAAGATGCAACATACCAGAATCTCTGGGACACATTTAAAGCTGTGTGTAGAGGGAAATTTATAGCACTAAATGCCCACAAGAGAAAGCAGGAAAGATCTAAAATTGACACTCTAACATCACAATGAAAAGAACTAGAGAAGCAAGAGCAAACACATTCAAAAGCTAGCAGAAGGCAAGAAATAACTAGGATCAGAGCAGAACTGAAGGAGATAGAGACACAAAAAACCCTCCAAAAAATCAATGAATCCAGGAGTTGGTTTTTTGAAAAGATCAATGAAATTGATCAACCGCTAGCAAGACTAATAAAGAAGAAAAGAGGAAGAATCAAATAGATGCAATAAAAAATGATAAAGGGGATATCACCACCGACCCCACAGAAATACAAACTACCATCAGAGAATACTATTAACACCTCTACGCAAATAAACTAGAAAATCTAGAAGAAATGGAAAATTTCCTGGACACTTACACTCTCCCAAGACTAAACCAGGAAGAAGTTGAATCCCTGAATAGACCAATAGCAGGCTCTGAAATTGAGGCAACAATCAATAGCCTACCCACCAAAAAAAGTCCAGGACCAGATGGATTCACAGCTGAATTCTACCAGAGGTACAAGGAGGAGCTGGTACCATTCCTTCTGAAACTATTCCAATCAATAGAAAAACAGGGAAAAAGAGGGAATCCTCCCTAACTCATTTTATGAGGCCAACATCATCCTGATACCAAAGCCTGGCAGAGACACAACAACAAAAAAGAGAATTTTAAACCAATATCCCTGATGAACATCGATGCAAAAATCCTCAATAAAATACTGGCAAACCAAATCCAGCAGCACATCAAAAAGCTTATCCACCATGATCAAGTGGGCTTTGTCCCTGGGATGCAATGCTGGTTCAACATACACAAATCAATAAACGTAATCCAGCATATAAACAGAACCAAAGACAAAAACCACATGATTATCTCAATAGATGCAGAAAAGGCCTTTGATAAAATTCAACAGCCCTTCATGCTAAAAACTCTCAATAAATTTGGTATTGATGGAACGTATCTCAAAATAATAAGAGCTATTTATGACAAACCTACAGCCAATATCATACCGAGTGGGCAGAAACTGAAAGCATTCCCTTTGAAAACTAACACAAGACAGGGATGCCCTCTCTCACCACTCCTATTAAACATAGTGTTGGAAGTTCTGGCTAGGGCAATCAAGCAAGAGAAAGAAATAAAGGGTATTTAGTTAGGAAAAGAAGAAGTCAAATTGTCCTCTTTTGCAGATGACATGATTGCATATTTAGAAAATCCCATCATCTCAGCCCAAAATCTCCTTAAGCTGATAAGCAACTTCAGCAAAGTCTCAGGATACAAAATCAATGTGCAAAAATTACAAGCATTCTTATACACCAGTAACAGACAAACAGAGAGCCAAATCATGAATGAACTTCCATTCACAATTGCTTCAAAGAGAATAAAATATCTAGGAATCCAAGTTACAAGGGATGTGAAGGGCCTCTTCAAGAAGAACTACACACCACTGCTCAGTGAAATAAAAGAGGACACAAACAAATGGAAGAACATACCATGCTCATGGATAGGAAGAATCAATATCGTGAAAATGGCCATACTGCCCAAAGTAATTTATAGATTCAATGCCATCCCCATCAAGCTACCAAGGAGTTTCTTCACAGAATTGGAAAAAACTGCTTTAAAGTTCATATGGAACCAAAAAAGAGCCCGCATTGCCAAGACAATCCTAAGTCAAAAGAACAAAGCTGGAGGCATCACGCTACCTGACTTCATACTATACTACAAGGCTACAGTATCTAAAACAGCATGGTACTGGTACCAAAACAGAGATATAGACCAATGGAACAGAACAGAGTCCTCAGAAATAATACCACACATCTACAGCCATCTGATCTTTGACAAACCTGAGAGAAACAAGAAATGGGGAAAGGATTCCCTATTTAATAAATGGTGCTGGGAAAATTGGCTAGCTATAAGTAGAAAGCTGAAACTGGATCCTTTCCTTACTCCTTATACGAAGATTAATTCAAGATGGATTAGAGACTTAAATGTTAGACCTAATACCATAAAATCCCTAGAAGAAAACCTAGGTAATACCATTCAGGACATAGGCATGGGCAAGGACTTCATGTCTAAAACACCGAAAGCAACGGCAACAAAAGCCAAAATTGACAAATGGGATCTAATTAAACTAAAGAGCTTCTGCACAGCAAAAGAAACTACCATCAGAGTGAACAGGCAACCTACAGAATGGGAGAAAATTTTTGCAATCTACTCATCTGACAAAGGGCTAATATCCAGAACCTACAAAGAACTCAAACAAATTTACAAGAAAAAAACAAACAACCTTATCAATACGTGGGCAAAGGATATGAACAGACATTTCTCAAAAGAAGACATTCATACAGCCAACAGACACATGAAAAAATTCTCATCATCACTGGCCATCATAGAAATGCAAATCAAAACCACAGTGAGATACCATCTCACACCAGTTAGAATGGCAATCATTAAAAAGTCAGGAAACAACAGGTGTTGGAGAGGATGTAGAGAAATAGGAACACTTTTACACTGTTGGTGGGATTTTAAACTAGTTCAACCATTATGGAAAACAGTATGGCGATTCCTCAAGGATCTAGAACTAGAAGTACCATATGACCCAGCCATCCCATTACTGGGTATATATTCAAAGGATTATAAATCATGCTGCTTTAAAGACACATGCACACGTCTGTTCATTGTGGCACTATTCACAATAGCAAAGACTTGGTATCAACCCAAATATCCATCAGTGACAGACTGGATTAAGAAAATGTGGCACATATGCACCATGGAATACTATGCAGCCATAAAAAAGGATGAGTTTGTGTCTTTTGTAGGGACATGGATGCAGCTGGAAACCATCATTCTCAGCAAACTATCGCAAGAACAGAAAACCAAACACCGCATATTCTCACTCATAGGTGGGAACTGAACAATGAGATCACTTGGACTCGGGAAGGGGAACATCACACACAGGGGGGCCAATTATGGGGAGGAAGGAGGGGGAGGGATTGCATTGGGAGTTATACCTGATGTAAATGACGAGTTGACGGGTGCTGACGAGTTGATGGGTGCAGCACACCAACATGGCACAAGTATACATATGTAACAAACCTGCACGTTATGCACATGTACCCTAGAACTTAAAGCATAATTTAAAAAAAGGAGTAAGTTGTGAGTATGTAATAATGCAAGTAAATTTCTTAACATATTTACAATATTTGTGCATGTAATTTGTCAAAATAATGTTGTAAGGGAGAAACCCATAGATCATGTCAGTGCAATTTTTTTCTATTTTTATTATATTTTTAAATAAAGTTGTATATTTGAGGTTTACAACATGATGTTATGGCATCCATGTGCATAGTAAATTGGCTACTGTAGTGGAGCACATGTTTATATCTGTCGTCTCACATAGTTACGTTTGTTGATGAGAATAACAGCTAACATTTATTTATTTAATAGAAAATCCATAATACAATAGAATCTCAGAAACTATAATCCTCATTACATTTACATTACTTTAGAGTTCTAGACTCATTTCTCCTGCATATCTGCTACTTGTACCTTTTGGCCTACATCTCCTCATTTCCTACAGTCTCACCACCCCTGGTAACCATTGTTTTATTTTTTATCTCTGTGTATTTGTATATATTTGACTTTGACTTTTTGTTTTCAGTTTTTACATATAAGTGATACCATGTAGTATTCTTCTCTCTGTGTCTGTCTTCTTTCATATCGCATAATGTCCTCCAACTCACCCATGTTGTGGCCAATGGCAGGATCTGCTTTTCCAAGACTAAATAGTATTTATATATTCATATATATATACCACATTTGAGTATATAAATACAGAAAATGTATGTATGTATGTGTGTGAATGTATATATACACACCACATTTTCTTTAATCATCCATTAATGACAATTGTTTCTATACCTTGGCTATGGTGAATGATGCTGCAATAAACATAAATGCAGATACCTTTATGTGCTGGTAATTTCATCTCTGTGGGCATATACCCAGAGGAGTGATTGCTGTCATATAGTAGTTCTATTTTTTAATTTCTTTAGAAACTTCCATGCTGTTATATAATGGCTGTATCAATCTACATTCCCACCAACAGTGTACAAGGGTCCCCTTTGTCCACACCCACGGCAACATTCGTTATCTCTTGTCTTTTAATGGCTGTTCTGTTATGGGATGACGCAGTGGTTTTAATTTGCATTTTTCTGATATTGGGGATATTGTATAACACTGTTCACAGCTTTGGTCTTTTCTAACTGACTTTTTAATGCATACCTACATGTGGCAACTCATTTCCATTTTTTGACATGCAATATTGACACAATATTGTCAATACACACAGTATTGTATGTATCTGTTAACCATTTTTATGTCTTCTTTGCAAACTCTCTGGTCAGGTTCTTGGCCATTTTTTAACCGAGTTGTTTTTCTGCTATTGAGTTGTAAAGATTGTTTATACATTTTGGATATCAGTCTCTTAAAAGATATGTGGACGTGGCTTGCAAATATTTTTTTACATATTGTAGGTTGACATTACATTTGTTGATTGTTTCTGTTGCTGTGAAGAAGGTTTTGGTTCAATGTAGTCCAATGTATTTATTTTTGCTTTTGTAGCCTGAGCCTTTGGTGTGATATCAAAAAATCATTGCCAATGTCAAGGAGTTGTTCTCTTGTGTTATTTTCTAGCAGTTTCATAGTTTCAGGTTTTACATTTGTATATTTCCTCCATTTTGAAGTGATTTTTGTGTTTCGTATAAAATAAGGCTGTGATTTTATTTTTTTGCCTGTGGAAGTCCGGTTTTTCCAGCACCATTTCTTGAAGAAACTCTCCTTTTCCTATTATATCCTTTTTCTTTTATGTCTTTGTAAAAAATGTGTTGACCATATATGTTGGGATTTATTTCTGGACTTTCTATTCTATTCCATTGATTTATATTTCTGTTTTTATGCCATTTCCAAACTGTTTTGATTACTATATGTTTATAATACAATTCAAAATCAGGAGGTGTGAGGTCTCCAACTCAAGAACTCCTTAATACTGTTGATGTCATGAAATACAAGGAAGGTCTGAGAAACTTTCACAGACCAGAAGACACCAGAAACATGACAACTAAATGCAAAGTGCTACCCTAGATTGGACCTTGGATCAGAAAAAGGGCATTAATGAAAACATGGCTGAATCCAAATATTTTCTGGAGTTAAGAGTAATATATAAATGTCAATTTCTTAATATTGGAAAATATATCATAGTAATGTAAGATATTGATAATGAGGATACTAGGTGAGGGGTATATAGGAACTCTTTGAACTACCTTTGCAACTTTTCTGTAAATCTAAATTTATTAAACAATAAAACATTTATTTTAAAAAAATTAAATCCTGACATCATATGCCAAAAAATGGCAACAAGTTGCCATATGTAGTATGCATTAAAAAGTCAGTTAGAAAGGACCAAAGCTATGAACACTATTACATGAAAAACAAAACATAAAAAGCTTATAAAACAAATTATAAGATGTTCAACCCCATTAGTAAAGATAAAACTACAAATTCAAACCATTATGAGATATATTTTTACACCCACCATGCTGACAGGAAACAGAATATCATATGTTGTGAGAAAGCAGAACAGTAACTTTTTATTGGTGGGTAGACTAATCAGTGTAAATACACAGAGGAGATGATTGGCAAAATGTAGTAAAATCAAAGATGCATTGAATCTATAAGTCAACCATGTACTCCAAGTGTGTGTATTAGAGAAATAGAAATATGCGCATGATATGTGTTTCTGAATGTTCATGGTGTTGTTTGTTGCGGAAAAAATAAAGTGGGAACCTACCTATATAGCTATTAACAGAGAATATTAAAAAGAATAGTAACATTTTCATACATATTCATATAATGAGATACTGTGAAGCAGTGAACATAAATGAAATAGCACAGTACATGTCAATGCATACAAACTTTAAAGACGTAATTTTGCTTGGAAAAAATAAGTTTCAGAAGATATATATCATGGGTTCAAGTTCCCTAAAGTTTAAAAACATACAAAATAGCATCACAGTATGCTTATAAATGTATATGTATACAGTAAAGCTATAGTGGAAGAATCAGAGTTATACAAATAAAATTCAGTATAGAAGACATCTCTGCAGAGTGAATAGGAAATTAAATTAGGGAGGAGATTTCAGCAATATTGGCAATATTAATTTATTAAGCTAGCTGATGGACATATATGTGTATATTATTACTTATATATTTTGCTTGTCCTTAATTTTTATAACAATGCACTTTAGTTATACATGTTATATCCCCTTAACCATTCTATCTGCTTCTTTCTTAACACAATTCCATTCAATGCCTCTCTTAAAATATTTTACAAGAACTACATATTATCATACAGGTTTTTATAGCTTAAAATATGTCATGTATTTGTATCTGCATGCACGGATGCTATTAAATATGTTAAAGATGCAATACATTTTTCTTCCATGTTGTGTGTTATTCTTACTGATCTTGTCATTAAAAAATATTTATAAACATTTTCCTTGCATGTCGATGTGGATTACTACCTGACTACCTGTCACTATTTTTCTATAACTAATTTTTAATACAAGCTAGAAATACAAAATTAGAATAAATGGTGACCTGAATAGTTAATGATTATGCTGCATCGTATATCTCCTGGCAATGTTCAGAAGTTGTCCTTCAATAGGTCTCTCACTGTGACACTCATATATTCACTAATTTACTGTGGTTCAGGATCTGACCCTTGTATTTGCAAAGCCAGAAAGCTGATTGTATAATTACATGCAGGATGGATCCATGTTTCACTTGTGAACTAACTTAATCAAGTTTTCCAAATTGATCTATGAAGCCAGAACAACAATTTCCTTATTCAAAATAGAAATGTGACTCTTAAATGAAGGAAATCATTTACTTCATATTTGTAGTTCATTCTCTCCCTGTATGCATATAAGACAGGAAAAAATGTAGGATCAGGTTGTTTTATGAGCATTTTATAAACTAAATTAATAGATTAATTTCATACTTATTGGCACCAAGGATAAGAAAGCTTAATATTTTTATCCAAGATAGTAATAGGTCAACTTTGCTGATTAAATATTATTATTTAAAATATATTGTTTAAGATTCATTCTTCCCTGATCAGAAATAGAATTGAAACAACCAATCTTTGCTTCTGTAAGTACCTTTTTTCCACACTCTCATGATTGCTACTTCATGCTTTTGAGTGACATATACTTTTTGGAAATAAGGTAATGCATTCAGCCAAATTACAACTATGCCTTTGAAGTCTGGGACCTTGTCTGACTTTGAGGTGACTTTGTATAAATGTCCTCTGAATCATTGTGTTGATTTTCCTATGCAACTCTCATAGGACATCTTATATCCTTTGTTTCTTCTTTGCATCTGATATCTGTCATCCAACATAATAGCTATCACTTCCAGTTTTTTGTTGGCTGCAATTGTAATCATGCAAGTCATTGATAAAAATGTAAAACAGAGCAGGGCAAAAACTTCTATTGCATGCTGCTAGAATCTGTATTCTCTCTTGACAGATTCTCAGTAATTATAGCTCTTTCTGAACATGATCAACCATTGACAATCCCACCCAAATTTCCTGCCTTCCAACAAAATGAATTTTTGTTGTCAAGGACATCATGTGAGACCTTGTGAAGTGCTTTTCTGAAATCTAGATGAACTTCATCCAATAAGTTTACCAAATTAATTATTCAGTAAACTTCCATAAAAGAAAATATTGCTGATTTTGAGTGATCTATTTTGTGTATCCGTATATCTTTGGTGGGTGCTTTTTATTTTAAGAGCATAATGTTATTTACTTGCTTAAAAATAAATTTTTAGAGTATCTTCTTTCACTGTTGATCACATACTAAAATCCATATATTTGTAAAAGGTTTCCTGGACCATGCAGGTAGAAGTCTGTGAATTACAGGGGACTGTTATGTCCTTTCTCCTTTCCAGTTTGCACTCTGTCACCAAATCTGGAATTCATCCATTTTATCTACTTCTGTTGTCTATATTCTTGCAATTCACCATCCACTATGGTGTCAGAAAAATCTGTAAACTAGGTTTCAAAGACTAAACTGTATCAACCCAGGACTTATAGATTGAAGCCCTAATTGCCAATATGAATGTATTTGGAGACAGGCCCTTGAGGATGCAATGGAGAGTAAATAAGCGTCTAAGGGTGGGCCTTTGTTCAATAGGACCTATGTCCTCATAAGAAGAAACAGACACCAGGAGAGCATGCACACACCAAAATAAAGGCCAGGTGAAAACACAGTGAGAAGGTGGCATCCTGCAAACCAAAAAGAGGGATTTCAGACAGACCAGCTCTGCCACCATCTTTGTCTAGATAGATGTCTTTCTTTTTCCTCATAAGCACAGACACACACACAGACACACTCACACACAAACATACACACACACACAAACTTCTTCTGTGCTTTTACATATTTTTCACTACTTTAAATTATGAATTTTCATCATTCTTTATGAAAACTTTTTTCTCTAGTAAATAGTGATATTATTTTCATGTCATCACTCAATCTAATCATTATAATAAATGTAAATGTTCTCCTCACTTTCTATCTAGATACACCTTGAGCACAGGGATTTGGCTTTACTGATACTTTTCTTTCAATGTTTATCAGAATGTTTCTCAACTAGCATTGAATATAATTGAGTATTGCATTAACTTAATAAATTTTATTTTAATATAATTTTTATTTTATCACACCAGAGCATTATTCAGTATTTTCTGATATATTTTAAAAAATGTTTTCTAAAATTTCTACATACCTAAGAAAGCATAGGTATAGCAGAGGTAGAAAGGATTATCCCTGGGAAGAGTATTTTTGGCAAATAAAGTGAGTATGGGGAATTCAAGTGAAAGGATGTTAGATTATCTGCAGTGGGATTGTCATATTAGCTATTAAGGGAAATAAGTGTGGTAAAAAACATTTTGAAATACTAACCAATTTTTCTCTGCCCTTTCTTATATTTGGTGTCAATACCCCATTTATTCATCTGATTTCTCTTTGACTAATTTATGACTATTTCTTAATTGTTTACTATATTCAAATTCTTTAGGATTTACCTCATTCATTCTCTGAGTTCTTGAATCAATCAACTATTACTAAACTTGTATGTTAGGGTGATAACCATGTGAGCCACATATGTGAGAAATCAGTACGATAGATGGAGATACATGGAGATGAAAGAGAAACAAGGAAGCAGAAGACTGGAGGCATCTAACAGGAATGAGCAGGGGCCACTGTCCAGGACGGTGCTTTGGCAACCAAAGATCCACCTGCTGGGGTATAAAAGCAAGGTATGCTCCTTTGAACTGAGTAAATCTAAGAATTACTGGATAATTTATAGCAGCAATAGTGGATTTCTTGTTATTGAAGGCATGTATACGGCTGGCAGTTAATTACAAAAGGAAAAGAGACGTGGCCATATTTATTTACAGCCAAATCAGATGCATCAGGTCATACAAGTTAGACAACTAACACAAGCATGTCAACATAACCCTAGCCAGATTGAAGGGATAGTCTTATTAGAAAACCCTGGAGGTGACAGGGATTAATAGCGTCACTTATGAATAAAAAAGAAATTTTTTTTCTTTACTATTTGTACATAAAAATGGGAGCAACCATACAAAAAATAAAACAAAAATAGTTTAAAAATTTGAAACCAAAAGAAAGTCTCAAACAAACTTTAGACATTCTAATAAGCTACCTATCCTAATTTTTCTTGTTTTGCTACAGTGTATAGATGTGTATAGATGCAATTTAAGAAAGTTATAATTGCAGAATAGATACACTTAGATATGTGTTCATTTAAAGTGACAAAAGAAACTGTTCACATTTTATGACATGCTACCAGAGAGTTTTTTGAAAACGTGTGACTAAAGAAAGTTACCATAATACTAAGTGAGAATAAAATTTTAAAAAAACAACAAGAACTCAAAATTCTAGTGTAGTGGAAAAAGTAATGAAAACTATAATTAAGAAAACTTACTAAAACTAAGTATTTCAAAGTGAAGATGATTAATTTAATATGGATGCGCCAGTGCTGAGGTGACATCCAATTTTCCAAGTCAAAAATATCTAGTAGAAAAATGGAGCAATCAATCTAGGCAAGTTGTTCAAATATAACTTTTTCTTTGTGAGCATAAAATAGTATACAGCACACATCATAAATATTGTGGTTACATTTCAGTGGTATGGAAACTATCTTCACTTATGGGATACATATATACATATTCATAAAAGTAATATATATATTTAGAATATATATGTGTGTATATTTATATAAAAACTGATAATAGTCATTAGCTTCATTGGAATATAACTCAAATCAATGTATCTATTAATGGTGAAGCATCACCACCAAAAATATAACATGTACTATTCAGGCAATTATGATAAAAACTTTATTGTAGTTACATTTGATTCAGAATTCAGTTACCTATAGTAAATTTTAACTAGTTACCTAATTTGTCAGACATCAACTACATGATATGGGTTAAGTGGCTTCAGAATTGCCAGGTATTGTGCAGAGTTAAAAAAACATCATAGAGATGTTTGACAGCACAGAGGTTGATTGAAAAGTTGTGAAGTCCTAAATGCTAATATTGACTGAAATTTTTAAATCAGGTAATCTCGCACTTTGTTGTTATCAAATGCAGTTAAGTAACACTGAGACTAAATAAAACCAGAAAAGAACACAACATTAAGTATAGAAAGAGTCAAACGTGTTGTGTGTTGTGTATGTGTGTTTGTCCATGTGAAAGTCTGAGGAACACTAAGATATGAGTTCATATAATCAGGTCATAGTCTTGCCTTTTAAATGTATTTTATGATTTAATACTGAGAAAGTCATTGTCTCTGATGTTTCTATCTATATACAGACATTTTCACTAGATCATATTGAAAATCTCTTTTAGCTTTCTGACTCAGCATTTAAATATTAATGTGTTTTATTTTGAATAATGAAAGCTATGAAATACAAGCAGTCTACTTTCATCTCTTAGGAGGTGTAATTTTTTTGCAGTTTCACATATTCTCAGACCTAATCCTAGCAAGACATGTTGTTTTCATGACATGTATTGACACTGCATTAATCAATCAGCTTTAAAACTTAAAAATTCCAATTCAGTGTATGTGCTTTTTTTAAAATATGCTATATTTAAACCATCTCACTACAAAAGGTAATGTCTAATAGGAAGAATCTGTTGTTTCTTCTCATGCAATTTAAACATCATATAGTGTGAAGTAACAAGATGCTTGCTTCTGTCCTAATATAGTATTCAGACAAAGTTTCTTTTGTTTTATTGCATACTGAGTGATTTGGCCTCTATTGAAAAGCAGTTCAGAAAATCTTGGAGGAGGATAATGTCTGTTGACGATAACTGATGCTGGCTTCCATGGAAATGCTAATTTGGTAGCAGTTGCTGTCAATCAGTCACTTTGAGTTATTGTTCCAGCACTTCTAGATGCAATACGTGATGGCTGATGAAAGTTCCCACCACGGTAATTAGACTGTCTTCAAAGAAGAAAGGGTTGTTAACTTAGGCTAAGGTAAACAGGCTCTAAGCAGGAAAAATAATCATAAATAGCTTTAAATGATTCAACAAAGAAGAAACTTCAGAAAATCCTTCTCGTTCTCATTTTCATAAAAGAAGAGAACAGAAGTTGAACAAAATCAGCAAATCTTATGGTGTATAACAAATTGAACCATTCTGGTTTGTCTATATATTTACTATAGTTTAAAAAAAAAAGCTAAAATTGTATGTCTGTTGGTGTCATACATGGTTTAATAGAGTAGTTCTATGAGGCATAAAACTTTCAAATTTCTGATGCTATGAAATTTGTCTGTAAACGTGGATTTTTTAGTGAAATATAAATGTATCCTAATTATTTTTTACTTCGCTAATTAGAAAATACAACTCTGATGGCAGAAATAAACTTTGGAATACAATAATTAAATAATCTTTAAAAATTAGAGGAATACTTCAAATAATTGCAAAAGCAAACTTTTCTAATTCAGTGAACTCAAGAGCAAATAAAGTTGATTTTCAGCTAACCACTTCTGAGCCCCAAAGTAGGCAAAATATTAGGCCTGTTTTCAATGTTAAATATACTTTTTCAAAAGAAGAAAAACTAATTCAGATATTTTAAAGTAGCTATATTAATGTAATAAAATAGATTCTCTGGAAATATTTTGAATTTGTGATTTTAATTATAATTCCTAAAATAAACATCATTACGGCACACTTATCAAAGTGTCTGAAAATAAGCTTATCCTTTGTAAGAAAATATTTTTATTCTTATTTTATAGATGACTTTACTATAATGTTATGGATTGTACATAATTAAGTATATAAATTGATAAATTTCATATTTGTTCATACCCATGAAGCCATCACAAAGATCAAAATAATCAACATTTCCCTTTCTCTCAGTTTGCCCACACTCCTTTGTAATTCCTTCTGCTACTCCCGCCACACAACTGATATACTTTCTGTCATTATAGCTTAGTAAGTCTTAGAAATTTATTTGACTTAAATCATGTAGATGTACTCTTTTTGTCTTCAAAAATCATTTTGAGTTCTAAGATGCATGTATATGAAAAGTTTATTTTATTTTAAAGTAGTTTATTATTGGATGGATATACCATATTTTGGTTTTTCATTCACCTGTTGAAGGACACATTGTGGGTCACAAATTCCTTTTTTGTTCTTGGCAATCTTAGTAACATTTCACTGGATGCTAGAAATTGTAACATTTACCATGTTGGCTAAGGTTAAATGCTCTGCAGCACTGAGGTGGAACTCTTCTTTATACTCTCCTCGAATCCTCAAGAATCATGAGGTTGTACAGTCTGCTGGGAATAGGTACTTTCCTGACAGTATTCCTGGCACCAGTCACTATTCTTTCTAGGGTGGTTCTTAATCCAGACCCAGGTAAACTCCCCACATGCCTGCACTAACCAATACTCAGATGAATACTTAAGAGGCACCACTTGAAGATCCCCAGAGTTCTCACCACGTGTATCTCTCATTCCGCCATCACCTCTGCAATACTCAGTCCTTGCCTTTTTCTCCAGAGACTCTCAGCTTGTCTCTTTACCTCACAGAATCCATGGGGCTCTTGAGGAGCATTTAGGTTGCTTCCATCTCTTTGCTAATGTAAACAGTGCTGCAATGAACATTCACGGGTATGCATCTTTATGGTAGATTGATTTACATTCCCCTGGGTATATACCCAGTCACAGTATTCTGGGTTGAATGGTAGTTCTGTTTTTGGGTCTTTGAGGAATTGCCACACTGCTTTCCACGATGAGTGACCTAATTTACAACCCCACCAACAGTGTATAAGGGTTTCTTCTTCCCCACAACCTCACAACCATCTGTTATTTTTCGACTTTTAAAAAGTATCCATTCTAACTGGTGTGAGATGGTATCTCATTGTGGTTTTCATTTATATTTCTCTAATGACCAGTGATGCTGAGATTTTTTGATCTGATTTTTGGCCACATGTAGGTCTTCTTTTGAAAAGCGTCCATTCATGTCTTTTGCACACTTTTTAATGGGGTTGTTTGTTATTGTAAATTTCTGTAAGTTAATTATATGCTGCACATTAGACCTGTGTCAGATGCATAGTTTGCAAATATTTTCTCCCTTTCTGTAGGTTGTCTGTTTATTCTGTTGATAGTTTCTATTGCTGTGCAGAAGCCTTTAGTTTAACTGGAATTCTCTTTTCTTATACTACCAATTGGAAACTCTGTCTAGGTTGAAAGTTGGAGGAAATATAGTGCTCAATACATTGTCCCCCCAGCACTCCAGGATTACTGTCTTTCATTATTGTTTGGTGTCTTGAAATTAGAGTCAAAACAGAGCAAATGCTGTGGTATAAGTTCCAGTAGCCACGCGGCTGAGATTTGAGGTACAAATCCAAAAAACAATGATCAGGGCTTTAATTCTGAGTTATGTAATTCAGATTGTCTAGATACTGAAAATCTTCTGGTGAGAGCATATGAAGGATATGAATATATTATACAAGGCTAAAAAAGCTTGTTCTAACTTCTCATTCTGTAGAAACTCTAGTTCTAGAGAACTGCTTGGTGAATATTTCCAAACTGCTTCACAGTTACATCTCTATGACTAGTTTCTGAAAACCTGTAATTATAAGAACTGGCAAACAATTGCTCTCTGCCTGTGGTATCAAAGATTTTCGGATAAACAGGCACTAATATGGCAAGTGTTTATACTATGTTGTGGAAAAGGATGGAATTAATGCAGTCACAATAACCTTTACCTATTATTTTGTTTCCAGACTAATTCTCAGAACTTGAAATCATTTGGAACTGGGCAAGTGGACCATACAAATAATAGAACATTTATGAACATTCAACTCCTGTTTCAAATTTTATATTTTTATTTAAAATAATTACTGATTTACTTTATCTATGAATATAAATATTTGATGAATATAAATAATTAGAAAGATAGATATGCTTCTATATTTATTTATAAGCATTTTTACATTTGCCTAAAGAGACAAAAATGATAATGTTAGGGATGGCTGTGGATAATGTTATTCAGAGACACCGTATAGTTTATGATAAGAATTTTACTTCTCTTAGAAAATAGTTTCTTCAATAATCAGACTGTCCCAGAATTTAGTGGCCTAAGGCAAGCATGTTATTAGACTCAGGTCTATGAGTGAGGCACTCACCACCAAGGACATGGCTTGCCCCTTCTCCTTATGGCTGAAACCTTAGCTGTGAACACTCAAAAATGGAATAACTTCATGTATGGGGCTTGCACTCCTCTGGAGGTTTCTTCAATCACATTTTGGCCAGTTGGTCCCAAATGATAGAAACAACTGGGCTTATTTGAGTTTGTCATCAGGACACCTGAACATGGCTTGACTTCTTTACACTCATTCTTGTAGCCAAACTTTCCAGATCTGATCTCAAGCAGTTAGGTAGGTGGAATAGGTTCTAGTGTTGGATAGCACAGTAAGGTGACTATAGTTAGCAATAATCCATTGTATGTTTCAAAATGGCTAGAAATAGATTTAGAATATCCCTAAAACAAAGAAACGATAAATATTTGAGGTGCTGCGTATCCTAAATACCCTGATTTGATCACTACACATTGTATGCAGGTATCAAAATATCACATGTACCCCAGAAATGTGTAAAATCTTTATGTGTAAAAGAAAAATAAAACGAAAGAACAAGACAGAAGCTGAATCCCCTTTATAATCTATTATTGAAAGTCAAATAAAGTCACTTCCATCATACTCTATTGCTCAAAGCAGTCACTTTACCTAAATTTAAGGGTAAGGAACATAAACCTCACAACTTGAAGGGATTAATATTAAATAATACTGTGATTAGCTTTTGTAAAATTATCACACTGCTGATAGCCCAAAGACAGCTGTGGTACTTTAAGTGTTATCATGGAAGGACTTCAGTAAAAATGTGAGATTCCTTTCACCACAGCTTCTTTACAGTTTACTCTCCCATTTATTTACTTTTTGACTTCTAAGGTGCTATTAAATTGTGTAGGACAGAAGTCGTGCTCAGTATGACCCCTACTAGAAGGAGTGAAATTCCTTCATTGATTCAGGTTTCTAGAGCCCATACAGGAACTTTTCAACATTAGCTACACTAAACTGTTAAAATCTCTAACTTCAGGAAAATTAATATGAAGTTGTTTTGATTTGATATACTTTACATGGCTCATTAATACAGTCAGTATTTTTAAAAGCTTTGCAAATTAATAGTTTAAATTGAACTTTAAAAAAGCTTTAAAAAAAGATGGAATTTGGTGGAATGGGAGAGAATTACAATTAAACATCTACAATTTCTGATGCTATTTGAAGAAATGTTTCTTTATTGGACCAATAAGCAGAATTATCCAAGGTAACAAAACCAGCCCAGCATGCTTGCAGCCATGATCTCTGTCCTCATCTAACATATAGATAACCATGTAATATTTTTGGCTCACAGGGCTATAGAAGACATGTAAGATAAAGTAATCGAACTATAAGGAAAAGTCAAGAAAACAAAACAAAAGATAGAATTTCTACTGACATATATCCACAAAATTATGTTTATGTGCTTTCATGTGTGCCAGAGAGTAACTTTAAATATTGGGGCCCTCATGTAGAACCTCTGCTAGGGCAGTGCAGAACGGAAATCTGGGTTGGGAGCCCCCACACAGAGTCCCGACTAGGGTGGAGACCTAGAGTCAAACTACATCACATTATTTTTACATAAATATCATGTGTAGTACTTGGTTAAGTCTGACATTGGAAGAAAGAGAAAAGAAGTGATAATTTATAACTTTATTATATACTTTAAATCATTACAGCCTATATCATATTTTTAAAAAACAAACTGTTAAATATTCCTATTGTTTACTATGCAAAGAGTCCACTAAGGAAACAATACTAGGCAACAAACCATGAAACTACAGCTTCCCTACATCAGCTGGACAAGCATTAAGGAGTGTTTAATCACTTCAAAGATTTTGCTCAGAGAAACAGCTATAATAATGTGCCCTAAGAATGCATTTCTGGTATTCTGGGAAAATAAACATCATAATGACCATGTTAACACAAATATTTAATCTGCTATATTATTACTGTTATTAGGATTTTAGTTGTTTAACCTAGAACAGTCAGCACAGTCAACTATTTATAAGATGAGAGGAGTGAGATGTAGAAAATGAAAATTAAAATCAAAAGCTAAATAAATCTTAAGGCAGGTATTAGAGAAGAGGTTTTCAATTGAATTTTTATAACAATCTATAATGTTTTTAAAACCAGATTCCAGACTCCATCTTCTGTAGATTCTATTTCAAGAATCTCTCTGTCCACTCCTATCACTTCCTTAGGATTTGGACAACAGGCTAGTGTTTTGAGCACTGTGCCATTTAGGGACTCACATTTCAAAAGTATTTATCCAGTGGCTACCATATGCTAAGGGCTGGGGTGCAGAGTGAGAGCAAATGAATGGTAAACTTCCTGTCCTCGAAGAACTCAGTCCACTGAAGGGAGCAGACAAGTAGACAAATGTTTGCAATTTAATACAATAAGTGCTATGACAGTGTACCAGGGGAGTATTTAAATTAAATTGAGGAAGAGAAGAGTATTGAATGTTCCTGAAAGAGAGACACTGACCTGATTAAACCTTGAATGGAGCTGGAAAGAAAGGGTAAGACATTTAATAAAGCAGGAGGGGAAATGAGCCTAAAAAAATAAACAGGCCTCAGAAGATTAAGGATTTTCCACACTATTGTATGGAAAATGGCTTTTCTCCTTAAAAAATATATAATATAATAAAAAATAAGGATGGAACAATTTAAACTTTCTGTGCAGAAAATTAGCAAGATCATTTTGTGATTTGGAAATATTAATCTGTATATAGCATGGAGATCCCATCAGAAAAGTGCCAGAGTTTAATCATAGGAAACTTTTATGTAGCATAAAATGAACTACATTTCAAGACTGTCTTCATTTCCTCATTATTGAAGGTTGAATATGGTATTAGTCACTAGTAGTCTGTAGGTTTTTGACAAATGAAAAACAAATGCACGGTCCAGCTATGGATCAACCTATATCATCCGCTTGATTTTAATTAATAAATAATAATTTGAAATCTTAGCAGAATCTCTCATTTCTTTTTTTTTTTTTTTTTCCTTAAGCCTGAACTTTGGTGTCTCTCAGTCCTGACTTCCTGTATCTAATTTCAAGCTGAGAAATTGGAACTTGGGGAACAGAGACACAGCTGGAGCTTCTGTTGCACTGCTTACATGCAGATATACCACATATCTCAGCACAACAGTCCAAGAGGCAATGTTTGCAAGCTGGTTTTCAAGACTGACCTTTTTCATGCACAAGTCCTCTCTCCTGATTGACATTGCTTCTAAAATTTAAGTATTCCTTCTCACAAAACAAATGAGATACTCTTTCTCAAAGAAGAAAAGAGAAGCTTAAATGCTTACTCAAATGTTTTCCCTCTCGAAAATTAGGACAAAATATTTTTCAAGGCACTGTAAGACCCTGAGAATCAGGTTTTTCCCCAGAAATATCCCAATTGTTATTCTCCTATGAGTTTCACCCTAACAACAAGCTTGTAGTCAACCAATGGTGTGGTGGTTCCTTTGGGGCAAGGAAGCAGTAGAATATGAGGCCAGCCCTGCCCCATGAGATTTTTCTATAGAAACCAATTCTGCTTCATTGTGTATCTCTTGAGACCAGCTAAATTAGAATGTATGTATTTTCTATAACATTTCCAAAATTTGAATTAATATAACTAGAAATCTCTCAGGATAACCTTGCCTACAAACAGTACAAAGAGCCACTAGGTCCCATATAATTATCACATCAATATCCCTAAGCTAGAACACACTGAAAACACAAGCCAATCCCTATGCATTGCAGCAGTTATTCACACAAAACATTATTCTCAATGCCATATCCAGTACATGTAAGACTGGTCAGGGTTTGAGGCTTTATCTTACTTAAATTAGCCTGCCACCGTTTTACAGATTTGGGCAGAAGACGTAAGACTCCTAGGTCAAAAGAGTATATTTAGAACCATAGCAATAGCTAAGAGTATCAGCATTTTTTATACCAGTTCCCCAAGCTCCAATTCTCACAGGGTGACAGAAAGAAAGCCAGATGATACTAGCACAAACAGTGGATTGAGTTATATAAGAGGAACTTTGAACTTAGGGAACCTGTACTTTTTACAGTGAAGATTAAGTATGCCTGCCATTTGCATCTGAGAGAGGCACTATGTTTTTCAAGGATTTAAGCAAACATGCCTTTTGCTTTGAAGGGAGACTTCACCTTTCAAGGCTGCTTGCCATAAACACATCCCTCATAAAGTTAGTTTGGAATAAAGCACAGTCAGTTTTTCTGTCACAATAGTGTGGAAAGGTCAGAGATCCATGGAGAATTGTCTCCCAAAAGCATAAACAACATAGATGAGAGATGAGAGATAGATAGATAGATAGATAGATAGATAGATAGATAGATAGATACATACATACATACATACATACATACATATAATTTTTTGGCTGCAAAATATTATGTTCTTTCTTAAAAGGTAGCATGGAATTGATCTTTTCTTAAACAAATTTACATTGTGCACCCCCAATCTTCAACTGTCTCTGAGATTTTAATCTTTCAGGTATAGCCAACAATATGTTAATGTCCTTATTTTCCATTGTTCCATTTACTTTTCTATTTCTGGTACTCTAGTGATGATGTATATATGGAATTTTAGCCAGAAAGCCCAGTTAAATATTTTTCTTAGGTTTGAGAAAGCACGAACTTATCTTAATATTATTCCTTCATGAGCAAGACACCTAAGACAATTTTGGTAACATGCCCTAGTGGCCACTGTTTTTTTCAGGTATTCTGTGGGTATGTAGATCGTTACCTGCTGGGGAAATTCCGTGATTGTTCACTTTTAGCTTTCCTGAATAATCAGTCTGAGCAGATTCTAGGCTATTGTTGATAACTCTGAAATTTCCGTCCTCCATTCCCTCTAAGGATGGGTATGTATTCATGCTATGAATTTGTCAGCACCTTCATTTAAAACCTAACAGGTTTTATGAATCTTGAGCCATTTTAGAAAAATGATATTTTTATTATGTTTTCTCACCTTTTTTTCTTGTAACAGTAGACTATGCATCAATTGTACAATGGCCTCCAGTAGATCCCTTCTCCTTTCAAGGGTACCCTATTGCGATATTACAATTATAATCTTATTTCTAAATTAACCCCTTCTCTACCACTTATAGGAACAAAGTTGGACAGGCTATTTATTTCTCTTCATTTTGATTTGGACATGATTTCTGAACATATTTTACTAAATTCTATCTTTTTTATATCCTTAGATATATAAAGTTACTTTTTTTTAGTGATCCAAAGCATAATATTAAAAGCAAAACTATCCACCTTCAGAACTATCTAAACAACTTTTAAAATAGTGTATATCTTTCCTTCCAATATTAAATAATGCATAATATTTGCTGAGCATTTATTATGCATCAATCTTCAAAACATGTTTCATAAGTTAACTCTCCCAATAATTTTAAGAGGTTCAACTTTTTGGAAGACTCTTTGTAAATCAACAATTTTGACAATAACTTTTCTAATTCAGCTTGGTAGCACAATGGGACAAACTAAAAAATACCACTTCTCAAAACATTTGGCAAATACAGAATGGATTGTAACAGGCATATAATGTCAGTGAGATATAATCATATGACAATTAGAAAGGAAGTTACACAAGTGAAAAATAAGAGAAAAAGAAAAACAAATCGAGGGAATAACCTTTTCACTTGTACATTCTAGAAATAAAATTAATTACATGAATTTAATAATACAGAGATTTGGTATCTTTAATTAAATATGTTAGGTAACTAAAACTTAACCTGCTCCACAAAGAAATACAATAATATCTTCACCTAAAGAAACAACAATACTTAGTTTATATATTTGTCAGTATTTGATTAATGTACTGTCTTTTTTTTTAGCAGTATTCGTTTAAAAATTCTAAATTTAAGTTATTGTGCACATTGGAGAAATCAGCCCATAAGTAAGGGGATAAAAATAAGAGCAGTGCACCCTGGAAAATTGGCTATATCTGCTGCCCTATAAGATACCTGTAACATGTATAGCATCCTTGTCAGTGCAAAAGGTCAGGACCACAATGAAAATGCTGTATATTGCCCTGTGCAATTGTATTCATTTGTTGTGCTCATTAAAATAACTAAAATTATTCAAAATATAACATTAAATTTATTTTTTTAGTCATAAATACGATAGTTAATAATTTCCAGATACCTATTATTGGTCATATGCATGGTTAGGTTATTTTTACTTCTCACAATAACCTATTGGGTTGCACTACTAAAGAGAAGAAAAGTAAGCACAGAGAGGTTGTGCAAATTTTCAAAATCACAGAGTCCATGTCAGAAAAAAGCCAGAATGTGGGGCTGAGTACTCAAACTGAAACCTGAAAACCTTCAAGGAGAGTTGATAAAAATTGCCAAGGCAGTATTATTAATGATAACACTCTATTGTCTCTTGTCATATAGAATCTGACTCCAATTTTTATTTTCGATGTCTGACTGTGGACTGCTCTTAAAATTCACACCTTCCTTTCCCCCTTCTGTCCCACATCTGATCAAACTTATAAGAAAACCCAAGTTCTTACTCTTTTGGCATCTGCAGGAAATTCTAACCATGTAACCCTCTGCCCTAACCACAACAAAAAGTCTCCAAACCAGTCTCCTTTCCCTGATCTCTCAAGCCATTTTGGACTGCTTGGGATATACACCCTGTCTTCAAGAGAAAAGCCACACTATGAAAATATTAAAACTCTTCATACGTGCTTGGTGTGTGTGGTGTCATCTGTGTCTACCTTGAACACATTTTGTGTAGGTGTTCATCTTGTCTATTTAGGGTGGCCACATACCATCCAGTATATCTGGCATAACATTGTAAAATTTGTTAATGAAATAACCCTATTTTGTAGTCTTCAAATGCAATATTTTCTTGAAAAGAAGTTTTTGAAAAGAAAATCAATGCAATCATATTTCTTGGATAATTCAAATTATTGCAGCACCTTAGAAGAATGTTTCCATTAATTATTATGATTAGTGTTTGTGTGTGTATGTATATACACATACACATGTATACAAATATAGCATAAAATATTGGAGTTTAAATAAAATAACTCAAAACTGTACAATGAAAGGTAAATTTTCTACTACGTATTTGATTTATCTATTTTGTTTTATAATCTTTTCTTTACACTAAATTCTGATCACCTGTATTAGTCTGTTCTCATGCTGCTATAAAGAAATACCCAAGACTAGGAAATTTATAAAGGAAAGAGACTTAATTGACTTACAGTTGAGCATGGCTGGGGAGACCGCAGGAAACATATAATCATGGTGAAAGGGAAAGCAAGCACACCCTTCTTCACACGGTGGCAGGAGGGAGAGAGAGAAGTGCAGAGTGAAAGGGAAAAAAAGTTCCCTATAAAACCATCAGGTCTCGTGAGAACTCACTTACTATCACCAGAATAGCATGGGGGAACATCCCTCACGATCTAATCACCTCCCACACTCTCCCTCCCCCAACACATGAGGATTACAATTCAGATTACAATTCAAAATGAGATTTGGGTGGGGACACAGAGTCAGACAATATCATCACCTAAATATTTGTATGCATGTTATTTTTGCTTGGTTCATCTTCAACACTTATTTATTGTGCTGTTAAGTTGGTAGTACTCTTCTAAGAAGTCAAGAATAACACAAAAGATAAATGTCACAGTTTCTGTTTTATAAGAATCTACTTTATTTTTCAGAATGTTAAATATACAGGCTTGAGGAGTTTTCACTTGTATAGCACTTGTATTCCTTAATTCACTTAACCTCCCTATACCTACCTACTCCCACGTTATATGAATGTACTGATTATTGACTTAATACTTTCTATAGTCATGAAAATTTATGGCATAATGCCTGTTAATTTTTTTCAAAATATAAATATTATGCCAATATACAAAATTATCATTATTTTTTAAACAATAATGAAAGAAATGTGTGAATTTATATGTTAAACATAAACCAGTAGTAGAGAAAATTATTTCATTTTGTTCTAGTCATAACTAAGCAATATAAAAAGACTCTTAAAAAATAGATTTCCAGGCACTCATGTATACATTTTTTTAACAGATCATTTTTTATTTTGATCTACTGAAGTCTGTGATATTTTTATAGTTTTTGCAACTCTAGTTTTGAACAAGTTTACTATAAATGGATACCATGTTTCATGCAAACTATCCAGTTGTAGCACAATGTAATAATACACTTAGGCATAACATTATATTGCATTACAATATTATACTGCATGCACATATATTTAGTAAACTCTTTAACGTGTGTAAATCTTATCATTAAACAAGGCTTTCACATATCTTGCTTCACTTAGAGTTTGCCCCTATGACTTTTTAATAAAATGAATAACATGAATTTTATTACCTCTTTTTGAAAAATAATGATAACAATTAATTGGGCATGGACTTCTTTCCACTTGCTTTCAAAGTTAATACTCTTTCCATTTTAACATGACCAAAGAGCCAATGTTCCAAAACAGTGTCGATATATTTTTTTTGGTGTTGCTTCCAGTTCACTGGATAATTTTCTCAGTTGTTTTAATGCAATGTATCCTTTACAATAATCCATTATATTTGAAAGGTTTAGGGAAAGCCCTTATCATTCACTGCCAAAATGATATATGTTAATACGATTATTTTAGGACTAACATCTTGTTAAATTTTGACACCATATCCTTTATTTGGTGGGAACTAGAAATTCAAGAGAGCCATGATCAATATTTCAGATAATGTTAGTTGGCACGACATCCTATCCCCATGTGTAAGGACATCATCATATGCTATATAATTATTTTTAGTGAGATTTTTTTCTTAGAATGTCTTTGATGCAGATTAGTTTTTATGGAAAGGGAACACACTAACAACGCAAATGTCAAAGTAGATCTCATTTGGTGTTGACCTGACCAATGCCATTTGTCTGTACTCTCAGCATATCTGCAGAATCTAGAGTAGTAGCGACCATTAAAACTGGATTGTCAACAAAGAAGACAAAAGTTTGATCTTTACAAGAACTAAGAAGAAATCACTAAGGAATATATAATCTAATTTGTATTTGAACAAATAAATGCTGAAAATTCACTGGCTTAAAATAAAATGTTAAATTATAATTTCCAAAATGTATATAAAATATATAGTTTATATATATATTATAAATGTATGTAAAACATTTTATTTACTTTATCAGTTAAAGAAGGAGCCAATAAGTTGTTAATGTCTGTTTGAATATTTCAGAATCTATGTATCTGATAGGTAATTTGATAAAAGAATGATAATATAATAATTCTAAGGCAGATACAAACTGGTCAATGTACAAAATAGCAATAAATCACAAACTTTGGGTTATGTTTTCCACTTAGAAGTGATTTGGACCTCTACTAACAAAAAGCCCACAAATTAAACTCTGTCCATATAGAATTATAATATAGCCTAGTCAACAGAAAAGTCCATCAAAGATGCAAGGTTAGAACCGTTCTGAAATAACACCCACAGATCTCTTGTGCCTATCTCCAAGCTATGGATACTTTTATTTCAATATAGAAATAGCAGCAATGCCAGTTTTTTAGGCAGACTGAGGTTTATAAAAAATCTTCAACATGAGGCCAAAAACATCCTTAGGCTATCTGCTATAAAAATCTCTCCCTGATTTTACTGACACAATGGGAGTATGACTTCTAAATATTTACCCAAAGCAAGTATATCCTTTAGGTTGAGCTATAAATATGATACTTTGTATAATAATCATCAGAGAATGATCAAAGTATAGGTAATATGTTTGATGGAGTCTGTATTAATGAAACTGCAATTATATTGAATTTATTTTTTTAATTACAAAGAAATAAAACTTTATTGAAAGAAAAAAATCGGTCAGGTGCAGTGGCTCACGCCTATAATCCCAGCACTTTGGGAGGCCAAGGTAGGCCAATCACTTGAGGTCAGGAGGTTGAGATCAGCCGGGCCATCATGGTGAAACGTAGTCTTTACTAAAACATACGAATACTAGCCTGGCATTGTAGTGGGAGCCTATAATCTCAGCTACTCATGAGGCTGAGGCAGGAGAATCGCTTAAATCAGGAGGCAGAGGTTGCCATGAGCAGATATGGATCTCACCACTGTCCTCCAGCTTGGGTGACAGAGCAAGACTCCCCATCTCAAAAATAATGATAATAATAATAATAAATAAAAGAAAAGAAAAAGAAAAAAGAAAGGGAAAAAGTCATTTAACAGAACATCACATTAAGTCAATGTGTAGTAGATAATTGGCTTTCCAACTTTCTTTACATTCCACAAGAATAAGTTATATCTTACATAACTTGGGTGGTATATATTTGCCCTTATTATATGCAACATGCTCAATTTTAAATATAGTCCTTTTTATGTTTAGTTAGTTGTTTACAGTTGGACATGAATCTCTTTTTTTATGATAAACAAGTGTAGTCACAGTTTAAAAAAACAGTGCAATGTATAGTAGATACTAACATATTCACAGTATGATAAGGCACAGAAATATGGACCTGTGAAGTGCAGTCTTAAATATAAAAAATATTAGGGAAAAAAGCTTTGTATGTCTGCATCAGTTTTTATAATACTTTCTAAAATTATGTTTATGCAGTTGTAAGAACACATTTTTAGATTGTTGTTGTAAATAAAGTGTAGTAATTGCCAGGCCTCCATTATCTCACTGAACAGAGCCTTGATTCCAAAACAGATTATGACTCAGCATAAATTGCTGGCCTTTCTAATAAAACAATTAGGTACTTCTACTCCAGGCATTAAGCATCAAAGGAGGGAGTATCTTGATAAAGATACTTTTAGACACTTTAAAGGGAAAGAATTTTGAACAAAAGAGGTTTATGTGAGCTGGGAAACTGGAAGAAAAAAGTGCAATAATCATGGAAGGTACTGAGGACTAATCAAGTACTCAATTTCCCACATTGCCCTTAAACTCACATACACATACAAACTTTCTTAAATACTAAAAATCCGGTGTGCAAAACAAAACAAACAAACAAAAAAAACAGTTGATATGATGCTACAATACTGACATTAACCTTACAACTGTTACACAAACTTTTTCTCAGAGTCAAGAAACTACTTAGGAAGTAGTAATCTCTAATAATTCTCAGACATTCCCTATATCCTTTCCCATGTCTCTCATGCTCACACCGAACCAGGGGGTATTTTTTCTTCCTCTGTTACATCACAACCATTAACTTAATAGGGAATACCTTACAGTATAAATAAAATTTTCCTTTTTATTGCCCTTTCTTGACATCTTCAAGAACTCTCCTATTCATAAATGGTCATATCTAATTTGGACGTTTACTTAGAGGTACCTTTCTATCTATATTAAACCCAAATTGAAGATCTAAAGAATATGCGAAGTAATGTGTAGGCAAAAATGTCATGCCATAGGTAGAATTATTGGGGCTGAACCCATGAAGGTTCGGATCAACCCAACAAATCTTCTACTGAAACTGGTATTATACTCTTTAAAACCAGAAGCAAATAAATAAATAATTTTTAAAAATTTTTAAAAGGATGATATTTTTTAAAATTATCAGCTATACTTTTCAAATGAGAAGTTAAAACCAATAGTCAAAGACTGGTAGAAAAGGAACTCCTATTTTTTTCTCAATCTTCCTGATACTATCCTATAAATCCAAAACAAAAACAAAAAAAAGACCACTCAGACTTATTAGAAATCCCTTTAGAAAATTAAAACAAAATTTTTCTGTGGCTGGGTCATACCTTATGAAGGAAAAAGGAGACTATTAAAGCTGTAACATAGGAAAATTACACCATAGGAAAATTCTGCCAAGATGGCAGAACTAAATCAAGCTCTCTAGAGTTTGATGGTTAGTTGGAGATAAGAGGACTTACGTGGCCGGGCGCGGTGGCTCAAGCCTGTAATCCCAGCACTTTGCAAGGCCGAGGCGGGTGGATCACGAGGTTAGGAGATCGAGACCCTCCTGGCTAACACGGTGAAACCCCGTCTCTACTAAAAATACAAAAAAAAAAAAAAACTAGCCGGGCGCGGTGGCGGGCGCCTGTAGTCCCAGCTACTCGGAGGCTGAGGCGGGAGAATGGCGGGAACCCGGGAGGCGGAGCTTGCAGTGAGCCGAGATCGTGCCACTGCACTCCAGCCTGGGCGACACAGCAAGACTCCGTCTCAAAAAAAAAAAAAAAAAAAAAAAAAAAAAAAAAAAAAAAAAAAAAGAGGACTTACGTATACACCGATAATGGAATCTTCTTTTGTGGTCATCCATAATTTCAGAAACTGTTGGGAACAACAAAATTCCCTGACCTCAGCAGTGACCCAATGAAAAATGATCAGCATATGCAATAAACCTTGCAT
This sequence comes from Rhinopithecus roxellana, assembly GCF_007565055.1. Taxonomy (NCBI): domain Eukaryota; kingdom Metazoa; phylum Chordata; class Mammalia; order Primates; family Cercopithecidae; genus Rhinopithecus; species Rhinopithecus roxellana. The sequence goes on along the minus strand of NC_044566.1, from coordinate 15,538,303 downwards.
GCCCTAATACATTCTATGGTAATGGCTATTGTAAATGTTGAAACTCATGAAGAAAAGATAAATGTAGAGAAGCTAAAGGAAATTTTCTGCATGATTATTTCCCCAGACAGACTCTCATGATAAGATCCTAGTACTCATAATATACCAAGAAGACAAATCGTTGGAGAGGTTTACAGAGAAAATTTTAAATCCCCATAATTATCTCCTATTAGAAAACAGATGCTGGGAGAAATTACAACGTCAAGCGAGAGACTAATCCTTGCAACCTTTAAATTGGCCGCTGTGTTGCACTGGAGATCTCAGGTGGAGCCTTGAAAACATTGTATATAAAATTACCACCATGGCAACGATAAATTGGCCAACAAATTTTGTTGATAAACATTTATGCTAAAACTTCTAAATTTGTTTCAGGTGTATCTGTTACCATGATAATCCTGATAAATTGTGAAGGCGTGACATACAGAAGCGTAAACCTCGGAACCATTTCAAATGTCTCCAAATAGATTTTTTATACTTTTTATACTTTTCTCTTGAAATGAGTTACAGAATAAGTGATTATTGAGCATCTTACAAGGTGCTCTGGGGCATTCCTTTCTGCTTAGGTATTCCCCCTCCTCTCTGCTTATATCTGGCGTGCGTGTTTCCAGTGGTCCCTGGGGTGTTAGATTTTCCAGAGCTTCCTTTCTCATGGGCTCTCCCTTCCTGTTCATGTCTAACTATCTGCCTCCTCTAATAGTAACTCATTAGGTAGAATTCATATCCAAGAGCTGGCCCCCAGCGTTCATCAACTAGCAGTAAGGGAGACTCCCACAAATCTGGGGCAGGAAGCAGGTGGGGACAATGCAGAGACTTAAGATGCACAGGAAACTAGACAAATATTAATTAAATCATTGACTACTGGTGACAAAATCAGCCTTCAGCCCTTTTCCCCTCCCTACAGGTCATAGTTGGGGCCGAAAGTCCCAATCCTTTAATCAGATGGTTGGATCCCCTGACAGCCAGGCTCCACCCTGAAGCTATCCAAGAGCCCACAACGTATGGCTTAATGATAACAAAAGATGCTCTAATTACCCAGGAAATCCCAAGAGATTTAGAAGCTTTGTGTCAGATGGCCCTATATTCAGGAAATTACAAAAGTCTTAAGAACTCTCAATAACTCGGGGCAGAGTCCGATATATGTATTTCTTATTATTTTACAAAATGCTTCAAACTTCCCATTACAATGTGATAACCATGTGTCTAGCAATACCATCTATTCTAAACTCCATATTTATACAAGCAGACATGGCCACATATTTCAAAAGACTAATGCAGTGCCCTATTCTTATCAATAGGCATAGGCAGCCATTCCTCAATGTCCTCCTAAATCATCTTTGCAAAACTTATTCCCTGAAGATCTGGTCTTTTGAATAAGGCAGTAGAAAATCGCATTTCTTAAACACTGATGGAAAGACTTCTATCGGATACTATTAGCTATCTGAGCAGGGAAACTCCAAAGAATTGGCATTTATAATTCATATCTCAACAAAAACAACAAAACCATCCTCAAATCCCTGGAAGATGGTTCCACCTAGACACCTCAATCTGGGAAGTCAGGATCCTTCTGAAACCAGTTTCAGGTAACTTCTTCCATGACTTTTGAATCAAATACTTTGCTTTTTGAGATGTAGACAATGGTTGCCCAAGGTACATGAAACAACAAGACAGACTACCACTCTTAGACTTTATTTTTGTTTTATTTTCCTAGCTATTTTCTTTCCTCTTTTGCTGGTTTAAGCCTACTCTTAAGTATGTTATCTATAAAAAAAAAAAAGTCCTCCATTTTTAATACCTTTTTTGCATCTTTAGTTACTCTTTATTATGAGTTCAATACTGGGACACAGGTTATTTGTGAATTAGCTGAAGAATACAATAAAATGGACTGGGGGATTGGTTTTCTTTCAGGAGCCACCTAGCTTACCTTGGTATAATTTACTTGTGATAAATTAGTTGGTTTCCTGGGTAACTGACTGAAACATTAGGTAACTTTTAAATAGCATACACCCCAACAGGCCAAACAGCCAGAAATCTAAAATTCTCTATTGCTTCATAATTAGAAAAAGAGGCTCTTGTCTCCTTCAAAACACTACTCTAGAACCTTTCATAGGAGCTAGATTTTTTTTAGCTTGTTGGCAAATGAACTTTCATAGAAATAAAACTTGGAGGAGGATTAGAGAACAGATGGTGTATATTTGGAGACTTATCTCCCTTTTACTGATTTGATGAGCATGAAGCACTTCTTCTCTTTTGCTTTAAATCTATTTATCTTGATACTAAAACTTTTTATTTCCTGTGGTCATAACATTCCAGATGAGCAGTGCCACATCGTTACAACACTCAGCCTCATATTCAGAAATGAAACTCTAACCTCTCCAAGGGAATTCTACTTTTCCCTCTCTTCAAGCCTCTTCACTCCGTTTTTTAAAGGACGCCCAGAGGATGAGAATATTGTACCTGATATATATCAGAAAAGAAAAAGGGTACTAGATAATGTATACAAGCGAATTGGCAATGATTCAGCATGGAGCCTTTTTAGCTAGCATATTGGCGTCTCAAGAATGAATAGACCATGTTTTAGGCAAAGAGTTCTGTGCCCATATCCATGCCTCTCCTTCTGGGATCTTCAATATGAAAGATCTGGGAAAGAAACAAAATGTCTGGGGAAAAAACAAACAAAAGAATTAGGTAATCTGGATAATTATATCTGACTCTGAGGTCACTTTGGATTGAGAATAGAATTTATGCATTTGGTTTGACTGGGGGACATCCTGGTTCCTGGCTGAGAAGTAGACTATAAACTGTGATAATTTTTCTGATTTTTAATGTGTTGCACTATTTAGGTGTGTGATTTCCACCGTTGTAAATACTGCTGTGTAGCTGTTATAAAATGTTGTAGGGAATGGTCATCAAACAAAAATACAGAAAAAATTTGACCATTAGAGAGGGTGAAACAACCACCTCCAAAAATGTGATACATCTTTGAGACACCTCTAATACTGGGAAAAAGTAGGGTTGATAATGACCACAGATGGCTTACCCTTCAGGTCAGGTTTAAAATAACTACTGTGGGTAAGGCGGACATTGAGAACTGAAATTATCTTTAACCACTTAGCTAACTGCCTGCCCTATTGTGATAATATTTGGTTGTCCTAGATAACACAATTTTACAATCTACTATAGGCTTGAATATAACTTTGCTAATGAGTAGAAGACAAAAGTCGCAAACTCATTTTTTCTTTCAGAACCTCTGTGGAAAAACCTGATTAAGTTAGCTTGAAACATTCCATCTTTACAATATATCGCATCAAAGAATTGTTTATTCCATAAGCTGTTTCAAAACTCTCACCTCAAAATCTTCACCATGCTGAGTCCACCAAACCTAAGCTATTGTTTCATAATTTATATTCATTTTTCAGTTGAAACCCCTTCATCAGCTCTTATGATACACAGAATTCTTTGGCATGGTATTCAAAGTATATCATGGTCAGCTCCATGCTTACTTCTGCAGCCTCATTTCTCATGTCCCTAGCACCCTCACATTGCAAATTATTTTCATACAAAAGCAATACTGGTCTTTCAGTTTCATTTCTAATCATTTGCTACCTCTTTTAAAGAAATTTATAGATTATTATCAATGCAGAACATTGATATTACCTCTTTAATCATGCTCTCTCTGATTCTCAAAATTGTTGTCATACACATACATCTAATATATATTTATTATCATATATAATAAACATATATGTATATATTAGAAGTATGTATATGATAACACATATTACATGCATATATTAGATATGTGTGTATGACAAACATGTTATATGTATATATTCGATGTATGTGCATGATAACATATATTAGATGTATATATAATTGCATTTTATGGTTGTATTCATATGTCTGTGTTTCCCATGATTTTTATATTTGTAGGTTACTTATAAATATTCTACTAAAAATTTGGCAGCACATTTGGCAAAATTAAGGCTAAAAAAGATATTACCCACAAGTCAGTAAAAATATAACAACATCTCTACAATGCAACATTTCAGAGTGTCTATAAAATAATGAAGAGTTACTGTGCTATTTAATGTCAGTTATTCAATGCCATGTTTCTTTTTTTTTTCTTTTTATTATGCTTTAAGTTCTGGGATACATGTGCAAAACGTGCAGGTTTGTTACAGAGGTATACATGTGCCATGAGCACCATCTTTCTTTTAGAAAGAGATGTTTACTTCCCTGAATAACCTCTCTCATGTTCTCATGGGGCCAAGTGCTTGAATGTCCCGGAAAACACTTTCTTTGACATTCATTTAATTTTATGCTTCGTCTCTTACCTCTGACTCGAAGCAAGTTGTACCTTGCTCAGCAAATAGTGTAGCATTCAGCCTGACAGATGTGGTCATAAAACAGGTGTAGAGAGTTTAAAATCAAAATGCATGTTATACATCCTTCAAAATTTGGCACTTAGCTGAAAAGAGTTCAAGAAATACCATTATACCAGGTCATGCTTTGCCATACTGTTACTGTTTGAAAACCACTGTTTAAGACAGAGGACTTCTTGAATGTCGGTAAATAACTTTTGTTTTTGTATTCTTAAGGATTAGTACAGTTCTTGGAATATCAGCAAAATTAATTGAATGAAATTCAATACATCTCATCTGTCTCTCCTTGTCTAGTCTCATATGCCATAAAAAATTACTTTATTCTCAACGGTGATGTTTTTTGAATAGATAGCTTGTGAACATTTGGCTACAATGGGTAAACAGGGGCTTCTGAAGAGCTCCCTTGGACACCTCAGATGTATGATCAGCAGTTTCAATTCACTGAGATTCAACTGGGCATAGAAAAAGAAGCATAGGGAAATGCAACTAATTTTTTTCAGCAAATGGTTAAAAAACATGAAGGTCTTAGTACGACCTGAGTTAGCTCTTAGATTTAAAGAGATTAAAACTCTCAATATAAACTCTGTGATGTTTAGGATAATCTCATCCATTTACACTAAGGTCTAATTACAGAAATTTGAATATGTTCTTTACCTCATCATTCAACTTCACAACAACAAATCAATATTATCTGTCTAGTATATGCAAGTCTTTGTATTAAAAATGTAGCTGGTATAGCTGAGGAACTGAATATTTAAGTTTATTTAATTTTAAGTAACTTAAATTTATGGTCTCATGAGGTTTGTGACTGTATTAGACAGTGAAAATCTAGATAAAAAGATGCTTCCATTTACTTGTGTCCCTTCCAATTCAGAATTGCTATGATTCATAGTCAATAATAATCTATATTTGAAGTCATGCTATCAAATTAAGTAATCATGACTTTTAGTAAGTTATCTACATAAATTTCAATTGTTAGATTAAGTCTAAAATAAACATAAAAATGCGCATATTAACATGCTATTACATAGACTTAACTTTATTTTTTATTTTTTTAAATAACTTCAACTTTTGTTTTAGATTCAGTGAGTACACGTGCAGGTTTGTCACATGCGTATATTACGTGATGCTGAGGTTTGGGGTACAGATAATACCCTTTCCCTTCCTCCCCTTTCTAGTAGTCCCTGTTGTCTTTTTTTCCCATCTTTATATCCATGAGTACTCAAAGTACGTGTGAGAATATGCAGTGTTTGGTTTTTGGTTACTGCATTAATTCCCTTAAGAAAATGGCCCCCAGATGCATCCATGTTAATGCAAAGGATATAATTTCATTCCTTTGTATGGCTGTGTAGTATATCATGGGGTATATGTACCACATTTTCTTTATCCAATCAACCACCAATAGGCACTTAGGTTGATTCCATGTCTTTGCTATGGTATATGGTGCTACAATGAACATGTGAGTGCATGTGTCTTTTTGATGGAACGGTTTGTATTCCTATGGGCATATACGCAGGAATAGGAATCGTGGGTCATATCGTCGTTCCATTTTTAATTATTTGAGAACTCTCCATACTGTTTCCCACAGGGCTGAACTATGTTGCCTTCTCACCAACAATGCCTAAGTGTTCCCTTTTCTCCATAGCCTCATCACCATCTGTTATTTTTTGACTTTTTATAATAGCCATTCTGACTTGAGTGAGATGGTATCTCACTGTGGTTTTTAATTTACTTTTCTCTGAAGATTAGTGATGATGAGCATTTTTTCCCTATATATATATAGGAAATATATATATGAAATATAAATATATATTTATATAAATTAAATATAAATATATATAATTTATATAGGAAATTTATATATAATATATATAAATAAATATATATATATTTTGCTGCTTATATGTTTTCTTTTGAAAAGTGTCTTTGTGTGTCTGTTTCACACTTTTTAATAGGATTGTTTGTTTCTTTGGTGCTGATTTGTTTGTTTCTTTTAGATTCTGGATATTAGGCCTTTGTCAGATACATAGTCTGAAAATATTTTATCCTACTCTGTAGCCTGTCTGTTTATTCTCTTGCTGGTTTCTTTTGCTGAGCAGAGGATCTTTAGTTTAATTAGGTTCCATTTGTCAATTTTTGGTTTGTTGCCATTGTTTTTGAGGACTGAGTCATAAATTCCCGAGGTGGATGTTTGTAATGGCGTTTTCCACATTTTCTTCTAGGATTCTTATAGTTTTAGGTTTAACATTCAAATATTTAATCCATGGAGTTAATTTTTGTATTTGGTGAAAGGCAGTTGATTCATTTCATTCTTCTGCATATAGCTACCTAGCTATCCCAGCTGTCTGGGATTCCTCTCCCCGTTGCTTATTTTTGCTAACTTTGTGAAAGATAAGATGACTGTAGGTATACAGCTTTATTTTTAGGTTTTCTAATCTGTTTCATTGGTCTATGTGTCTGATTTTGTACCAGCCCATGCTGTTTTAGTTAGTGTAGCCCTGCAGTATGGCCATTTTAACAATGGCCCACTCTTGATTCCTCCAATCCATGAGCATGGAATGTTTTTCCATTTGTTTGTATCGTCCATGATTTCTTTCAGCAGTGTGTTGTAGTTCTCTTTGCAGAAAGGTTTCACCATTTTGTTCAGATGTATTCCTAGGTATTTCCTTGTGGTTGTTGTAAATGGGATTGCATTCTCAATTTGGCTCTCAGTTTAAAGGTTCTTGTTGTGTATAAATTCTCTTGCTTTTTGTACATTTATTGTGTATCCTGATGCTTTACTGAAGTTGTTTATCAGTTCCAGGAGTCTTTTGGAAAGGTCTTTAGGGCTTTCTAGTTATAGAATCATATTTTTGGAGAAGAGAGATAGTTTGACTTCTTTTTTTCCTGTTTGAATATATTTTATTTCTGTCTCTTGACTGATGGTTCTGGTTAGGACTTTCAGTCCTGTGTTAAATAGGAGTGATGAGAGTGGGCATTGCCATCTTCTTCCAGTTCTCAAGGGAAATTCTTCCTGCTGTTGCCCATTCAGTATGATGCTGGTGTGGATTTGTCATACAGGGCTCTTACTATTTTGAAGTATGTTCCTCTGATGCCTAGTTTTTTAATGGTTCTTATCATAAAAAGATGTTAGATTTTATTAAAGACCTTTCCCATGTTTTATGAGATGATCATACAGTTTTTGCTTTTAATTCTGTTTTTATAGTGAATTGCGTATATTTATTTGCATATGTTGAACCAGCTTTGTATCTCAGGCTTACTTAATTGTAGGTGAATTAATTTTTGAGGTGTTACTGGATTTGATTTGCTACTGTTTTGTTGAGGATTTTTGTGTCTATGTTTATCAGAGATATTTGCCTGTACTTTTCTTTTCTATTGTGTCTTTACCAGCTTTTGATATCGGGGTGATGCTGACTTCATAGAATGAATTAGGGAGGAGCTTCTTCTTTTCGATTTTTTGGAATAGTTTCAGTATAATTGATACTATCTCTTATTTGCACTGTGGTAGAATTAGGCTATAAGTCCATCTGATGTGGGACTTTGGTTGATAAGTTTTTAATGACTAGCTCAATTTTGGAACTTGATGTTGGTCCATTAGGGGTTTCAGTTTATTCCTAATTTAATCTTGGAAGTTTATCTGTTTCCAGGAATTTATTCATTTCCTCTAAGTTTAGTTTGTGCATGTAGAAATGTTCATAGTAGTCTTTGGGAATGTTTTGTATTTCTGTTGGATTGGTTCTAATGTCACCTTTGTCATTTCTGATTGGGCTTATTTAGATATTTTTTTACTTTGTTAATCTCACTAGCAGTCTATTGATCTTTTTTTTTTTTTTTTCAGTAACCAACTTTTTGTTTCATTGATTCTTTGTATAAATTTTTGGGTCTCAATTTCATTGAGCTCCACTGTAATTTCAGCTATTTCTTTTCTTCTGCTTGCTTTGGGTTAAGTTTATTTTTGTTTTTCTAGTTCCTCTAGACGTAGTGTTAGTCACTAATTTGAGTTATTTCTAACATTTTGTGGCAGGTATTTAGTGCTATAACCTTTCCTCTTAACCCCGATTTTGTTGAATCTCAGAGATTTTGGTATGTCATGTCTGCTTTTAAATACTTCTAAGACTTTTTGATTGCTGCCTTAATTTCATTGCTTATTCAAAAGTCTTTCAGAAGGAAATTGTTTATTTTTCATTTGTGTGGTTTTGGAAGATCTTCTTAGTATTTTTTTCTATTTTTCGAAAGCAGATTTCTTAGACAACAAAATCAGTTGATTAGGTTGATTAGCTAATACCATGCAGTTTTGTTTTTCTTCCTTTTATTTCCATTTACTTAATTTCACTTCATCTCTAGACTCTAAAATAAGAGTATTGTTCACTATTAAAAATAATTATAATAGGAATATGGAATATGGTATTCCATATAATGATATAGTGTAAATGGCCCCATTATCGGGAACTAAGGAATGTACATAAAACTTAATTTGGTTTTGGTCATTCACAAAGAATAAATGGATTTCTTAAAAACTAATGGAATTAACTCCATCCTGCGGTAGAAGCCTGTTACAAATGCTTTCATTACCAGAAGCTCAATTAGCCCAGGTAGTTTGCAATCATTCAGACTGTAGTCTACATAAAAAGTGTGGTTATCTGACCCAATTGACCAAATATTTCTATCATTCAAACAATTCCATTCTTCTTACAACCTCAGCTGGGAATCTACAGGGTTATTCGATCTTTTCATTGTGCTGTACATGTCCATAACCATGAAAACACCTTAAGTATTATTAATTTTGTGGTTATAAATTAAGTTTAGTGAGCAAATCAGAAAATACAGAATCCACAAATAATGAAGATATAATATATATGTATGTATAAAATGAATGCATGTGTGTGACATATATATGTATCTCACATACACATGATTCTGAAATTGACCCTTAGATTATATTATAGTGAGCAGTGTGCATGTGATACACACACAGAGGTGTGTGATATGTATACACATACACACAAGCACACACACAGAGGTTTATTTTTTTTTAATGCTGCTGTTTATAGTCTATAGACTGAATTTCCTTTTCTTCAAAGGAAGCCTCGGCTCTGCTCTTAAGGCCTTTCAAATGATTAAACCAGGCATACCCACGTTGTATAGTAGAATCAGTCTCCCTATTTAAAAGTCAATTGATTAGGGAATTTCGTCACATCTACAAAAAGCCTTTGGGCTTTTGACTTTTAAGTTAAAAAATGGAAACATACGTGCCTTTTTAAAAAAACAGAAAAAGTAATGGAATAAAAATAAACTCTATACTCGTAAAATTTGAGAATCATGACAGTTTCTGTACTGATAAATCGTCAGTGTCAGGCACATGGTATGTACTCAATTAATATTTATTTGAATAAATAGATGAGTGAATATGTATGTGTGTGTATGTATAGTGAACAATAATTTATGAAGATTTCATATAACAAAAGACTGTGTTAAATATATTACTTCATTCCTGTAATATATGTGTGGCCCTTTCTCATTTAAATTAATGTAAGTAAAAATATATTGCACGTTGAATACTTGCTTAGAATATAATGGAAATTTTAGTATTTAATATACAATAGTTGGTTCAGGTTTCTCTGTGTATAAGGTTAAGGATTGTTTATTAGACAACACAGGCTCTTTATGGATTGTGTTTTTTCTAAATTACAATACATTTAAATGTACATGCACTCTAACCATTTATTTGTTTTTCAGGAATTGAAAATGAAATGCTCTTCCTTATGCCCATAACTTTTAATCAGGGAGTTATTAGAGCACTAGGAACATACTCATTTATTCTTTATGCATTAAAAAGTTCAATATTTAAATTAGTTTAATCAAGTCACCTAGCTTACCTTCCTGATACCTTTTCACCTTAATGAACTTACAGTAGGCCACGCAGAAGCATTTCAGTTGGAAATCAGTTGCTGTCATTTCTATTTCCACGTGAGATCAAACATTGGAGAGGTAAACAATGTACTTTTCTTAAGTGTATTTAAAGATGTATCAACATATGAGAATTCATCTGGCTACCAAATTTGCCTTCCACAAAGACCTTATACATATGTGTGTTTCATCATTTGGTTCTTAATATGTTTGGTCAACCATATGATTTAATCTTCAATAAAACGTGACAAAATAATAATGTCATTTATAATATTTATAAATAAATAATTTATTTGAATGTTACATCTTACTACATATCAGAGAAGTTCAAACCAAATAGATTATATGGTAAAAACAAACATGGTTTAGGCCAATTTTAACAATTACTTAAAATAATATATTTACATCAGTTACTTTCTTTTCATTGGAACATTTACATAATTTACACTGTGGAAATATAAATATTTGAAAAATTAAAAATAACAATAACATTTTTATTTGGAAATCTTTAATAGTAGCTTTATGATTTAGAATAATTTAACCATTGATAATTCAGATTAGTCTGTTTTTTACCACATACGTTCCTTGAAAAGTTCTATTAAAAATTTAATTATGATTCACTGAGATAAAAAATGGAAAATTTTAGCAAAATGCCTGGTTATCAAAACATGAAAGCTCTGTTGTCTGATTTATAATTAATATTGAAAAGAAATAAAAGAATCATTTCTTTCTACTAAACTGGTCTACCTAGATAGTTATATCAAATAAATAGGAAAACAGTTAGATTTTTGAGTAAGATGGTTTGGAGTTTGGGAGGGAAATGTATTTCAAAATATTAAAAACTTCCTGTAGTCACTAAATTTTAATTAACACATTTTAGTTCCTCTCCATACTGGCTGACATAGAGAGGAAAAGGCTTATCAGGTTAAGACAACTGAGTCTTAATATTTCCTAATTCTTACACACTGTTGCCACCAGAAGAGTGTAGCTTAGTGAAAAAGTTAAGATTCAATCAGAACTATGTGAAATATTATGATAGATTCAAAAAATATTTTTTCTTTAGCACTAAAATTGTGATATTATTAGACATTTTAGAGCTGAGAGAAGCTAGATATTTGAAACACTTTTCTATTTTACTAAGATGTAACTAATCATTACCCTACACCAATGTGTGATAGGAAAATTACCCATCAGTAGTAATATAATAAAAATGGAATCAATTACCGTTTTTAGAAAACAATGAATACTTGTGATGATTCAAGAATTACTTTACAAAGCTTTGTCAGTTATAATCTTAAACACAACTTTAAAGTAAAATGAAGATTAGCATACTGGTCACATATTTAACACTAGGCATTTGAAGCCCTAAAATGTCATGAATTTGGTTGGGAAAATATTTCTCACTGGTATTACATTGAAAGTAAGATCATGTATTAAATATAGAACATTTCCTATATTACTCAAATATTTATGTATTTTCTTTTTTATTGAGTTCATTAATCCATGAATTTATTTTTATGCAAGCTGAAAAGTAGTCATTCAATTTATTTTACCAATGTTGTTTAGTGATTCAAACACAATTAATTGACATGTTTATTCCCCCGGAGTTTCAATGCCATTTCTGATATATATCTAGTGCACAGACAAACATGGTTTCAGTTTTTAAATCTCCAGCCTTAGTCTATATGTTTATACCTGCAGTAAAATAGCACCCACATAATATATCTTGATGTCTGATAGAAAGAGTTCTCTTATCTCATAATTCTTTTTCAAGAAGTGCTTGTCTATTTTTGACCCTTTTTACTTCTATAATATCAACTTCTCAATGGTCAAATTCCTGAATGAACTTCTTTGCATTTTGATTGGGATTACATTAAATTAATAGACTGATTTGGAGAAAATTTATGCTAATAATATAGAATTTTCCAATTATTGAATAACTTATAAGTTTCCAAGTTTTGGCTCATGAGTAGTCACTAGTGTTTCTTTTTTATAGAGGTCTTTTACAATTTCATGAACTATATCCCAAATTCTACCACATTTCCAATGCTTTTAAAAACAACATATTTTCTAAGTGTAATATTTAAATAGAATAAAATTGCTTAATTTAGAAATACTACTGGGGTTGGGTGTGGTGGCTCATACCTGTAATCCCAGCACTTTGGGAGGGCAAGGTGGGCAAACAGCTTGAGCTCGAGAGTTTGAGACCACCCTGGGCAACATGGCAGAAACCTGTTTCCACAAAAAATACAAAAATTAGCCAGTGATGGTGGCACATGACTTTAGTTTCAGCTACTCAAGAGGCAGAGGTGGGAGGATTACTTGAGCCTGCAAGGCAGAGAACGCAGTGAGACAAGATCACGCCACTGCACTCCAGCCTGGGCAACAGAGTGAGAACCTTTCTCAAAATAAATAAATTAAATTAAATATTGTGGGTATACATCAATATAAATTTGTATATTGTTATTGTATCCACCAAGCTGTTCTTTAGAATATTTAATATTTTATCTTATGTTTATATTGCCATCTACAAATAGTTTAATTTTAATTTTTTCCTAATGTTTTTCCTTATAAAACTGGCTAAACTCTTTATCTCAAAGAAAAATCAAAGTAATACTGGTTACTCCAGGACTTAAGACCTTAGGCTTGCAAACGGCATGTCATCATTTATTTCTTGTTCTATTGGTTAGAGCAAATCACATAGCCAAACCTAAAATTAAGTTATGGGGAAATATACTCCACCTCTTTAGTGAAGAATGGAAGCTCACTGGCAAAGGTTATGAATAAAGGGAGAAATGGAGAATTGAGCCATTAATACAATCTGCAACAGCATGTTTGTTTTTAACAATTTTGAAGTTTAACTGTTTCGCATTTCAGCATGATGTTTACTATAGAATGCAGTCTTATTAGATATACTATTGTAATAGACTGGGTTCCCTGGATGCAATTCCTGAGACAGCGTTTGATATTCAGGATATTTGAGGTGTCAATAGAGTGAATGAGAGTTGGAGAAAACAGGATTGAGCAGAAGATATCAAACTGCAATGTGAGTCCAACAAACTTTGTGTGATTCATTAGAGTCTTCCAGAGATAATTAGTATATCAGAGTTTTTTTGTTGTTGTTGTTTTAACATAGGCCCTAAATGTCCAAGCTACTAGACTATCTGCAGCTAGGACAAACACTGAAGAATCTAACAGGTGTAGGTCATTTGTTGAGAACATTCTTAGCAGCTGGGGCAGTAAATACTTCCTTGAAGAGGAAACTACGAAAATCATTTCCCTGTCTACTTCACCTCTATTACCTTAAATAAATGTGTTTTTGATTCACAGTATACTAAGTATATTATCAAATTGTTATTTAATACATAATAAATGAAAGTATTTTAAAATTATAATTTTATCTTTTAACTTATTAATGTAAAGAATTGAATATTGCTATGGCTTGAATGTAAGGCCCCTCCCAAACTCACGTTAAAATTTAATTGTCTTTGTAACAGTTTTAAGAGGTGGGACCTTTAAGATGTGATTAGACCGTCAAGGCGACACCTTTATGAATAAATTAATGCTGTGATTGCAAGAGTGGATTTGTTATCACAGGAGTGGAATCCCTATGAAAGCATGAGTTCAGCTCTTTTTTGTGCCTTTCTCACCCATATGACACCTTCTCCTATGTTATGATGCAACAAGAGGTCCTTTTCAGATGCTAACACCTGGATTTTGAACTTTCCATCCCCCAAAACTGTGAAAAATAAAATTTCTGTCCATTTTAAATCATGCAAGGTATAAATTATCCATGGTATTCTGTTTTGACAGCACAAGTAAGACTAATACAAATATTTTCTAAATTTAAACCTTGATTTAGTGCATCAAACTAAATTTGCTCCTCCACTTACGTCTTTGGGCTACATTTGAATGATTTCATCTTAACTAACTTCCATTTAACTTATGATTATCAGCAATATATTAGCTGTAGATTAATCTTTCAACTGAGTTTTTATCTTTGATTATTATAATTTATATTTTTTACATATAAGAAGTTTTTCATTTTGCAAGCTTTTTATATTTTCTAAGTTTTTTTCATGTAAGCATTTCCTTGCCTGAATTGGTCAATAGTATATACCTCCTATGCAGCCATTAGAAGTAGAGAAGATGTTGGCCAGACATGGTGGCTCATTCCTGTAATCCCAGCAGTTTGGGAGGCCGAGGTGGGTGGATCACCTGACGTCAGGAGTTCAAGACCAGCCTTGCCAACATGGCGAAACCCGTCTCTACAAAAAATATAACAATTAGCTGGGCATAGTGGTGGGTTGCTTTAAACTCAGCTACTTGGGAGACTGGGGCAGGAGAATCATTTGAACCTAGTAGGTAGAATGAGCCGAGATCAGGTGGCTCATTCCTGTAATCCCAGCAGTTTGGGAGGTCGAGGTGGGTGGATCACCTGATGTCAGGAGTTCAAGACCAGCCTTGCCAACATGGCGAAACCCGTCTCTACAAAAAATACAACAATTAGCTGGGCATAGTGGTGGGTTGCTTTAAACTCAGCTACTTGGGAGACTGAGGCAGGAGAATCACTTGAACCTAGTAGGTAGAATGAGCCGAGATCAGGCCATTGCATGCCAACCTGGGCAACAGAGCGAGACTCCATCTAAAAAAAAAAAAATTCAAAATGAAGTAGAAAAGATGTGAATTTATTACTGGTTTCCTCTTAGTCTGCCAACTTTTATGTTAAAATTTTACTGGTCAGAGAGAATATCTTATTGAAATTTCTGCTTGAGTAGACTCAGACCTTGACTTCTGTTTCCTCACTTTCAGGCCCTTGCACACAATTCTGTCAAATATAAAGTTGAAATTAATCAGTTGGACAAATGCTCCAGAACAAAAAGTAACATATCTGCTTTACATTTGGGGTACTGCTCCTACTTTGAATCTAGATGGATTTTTATTATCTTGTTAGCAATTTTTTGAATTAAAAAACTTGTAAACATCTCATTCTGCATTTTCAGTTCCTTTTGATGGAAACATTTTGTTAAGATAGGCTTTATAATCATATTACTGGAAATAAAAGTTAAATTCATATATAAAAATCATAACATAAATATTATAAAATAGAAAGTCTGTGCAAATTAATGGAAAATCAGAAACTCATACCAAACTAGTTGAGACTGGAAAAACCAAGGAATGTTACATTTCTTAGTAGATTATACAGACTTGGTGCAGATTACAAACTTACTTTCTATTTACTTAAAAAAGATTTATCTCTTTTTTTTAAATATATCAGCAACTCCCTGAAAAGATCACTCTACATAACCTATAAAGTGTTTTAAAGTAGGACTCAACTTGGTAAAATTGATTAAATATATCACAAACAGTATTTTTAATATGAGAATAATAGAAAAAGAATAAGATAGAATGGAATAGTATATTAAAAAGCAGAATATGTTGCACATACTATGTATAAGAATTGCATTTGATACTTTTGTTTCACATAGATACAAGTGTGTATAGTGGAAGTTGTGAAAAAAATAGTTTCATACCATGGGTCAAAAAAAGTTTGAAAGTCACTGGATAATATAGGGAATACAAGCAAATAAGAAAAAATTCTCTCTGCATACATTGAAGGAAGAAGATATTTTTTATCACATTTATAACTATAGGAGTAAACTAGTCCACCTTAACACACATAGTAACTTTCTGATGTTTGGGATAATTATAATAAATGCAGTATAACATAAAAATATAAAAAATGCAGTATTACTAAATCTCAAGTAACCAGGATTTAGGTTTAAATGTTTGGCTTGCCTTTGCTTTTTCTCCATTCTTGATTTTCTATATCTGTTCTATATACCAGGTGAACAGTACAAAGAAAAGTATAAAAAACTTGACTATTTAAATTTATTTTATCATAGGAAACTAAACCAAATTTTAAAAGAAAGAAACAATTGTAGTTTTTGATAGAAATATAAAACAGGGAGGCTCAACAGATGATTATTTTATTCCTTGGGAATTTTATTTAAGCAAACACTATTTTCTCTGATACTATAATTAAATTAAAGCTGATTATAATTGATAAACTTATGTTCTGTAGTTGCCATTTTCTAGTATGAAAATTGCTTAATTTGATGTAAATTAGTTTTAAAAAATCAGAGGAAAATATGATTGTATTTTCTCAGGGATAGATATGATATAGTATGTACATTTCATGTCAGTAATCTAAAAAGTGCTAGAAACAGCAATTTCCTAGTTATTCAATGTAAATAATGACTTTTACTGATAGCTCTGTAGCCGTTCAATACTCTAAACTACGTTACACTTGTATAGCATGTATAAGCACAGTTTATAATTTGTCAGCAGAAAGACATCTTGTAATTAGCTTGCTATATAGAGCTGACCTAATCAGTATTACCTGGAGAATGCCATCTAACATTGACAGCATTCTCTTAGTTAAAGATAGAAAACTGTCAGGATTTCCATTAAATTTATATTCCCAGAGGTTTGTAACTCAGCATAAAAACTGCCACAAGTGTAAACTTAGCATGCAAAGTGTTAGCAGGGTAGTTTATTTTAAAAGGCTGTATGTATACTGTGAAAATGCCCTTCAAGTTTAAAAAGGCAACCTGGCAACATGAAGGTCTACATAAGCAAACATCTGTATTAATACTGTCTCTGTGTTCCTAGAAATCCTGCTGATGTTTTAACCAGGGAAAGATAACGATAGAGCTACACTTAACTGGAAATGTCATACTATTTAGCGAGCTATTTTTGTGCCTTCAGCTCTTCATGTATGTTCAAAAAGGACTCTTCTAATTCTAAAGATATCTCCAAATAAGAATGTCACGGTTGTATTGCATAATATGAGGTAGGATTTGCCCTTTCAAAAAGAATATCATAGCTTTTAATGTTTTTGTCTTAAATCTGACAATTATTAGCAACTGGTGAAAACTCAAATTAATATAAACACTAATCATTCAAAATATAAAACAGTAATAATAATAATGCCTTGGCAAAAACACTTGCACTGAGTCTCAGAAATTAAATCATATAAAATGGGAAGTACATTTTAAACATTATGATTTGAGGTACTTCAAGCAAGGTACCTCAACATAGAATTTTCTATTGCCTAAGTGGGAAGCAGACTAGGGTTGCTGATACTGCTAAACTTCAGTGGTATCTATTATAAGCTGTCTAAGCCTTCTCTGTATTCTGCTCTTAATAATTGCAAGAAAGAGGAATTGTGTCTATTGATGAATGTTTATATTAAAATCAGTAACATCAAATTTCATTAATCTCTAAACTACAGACATCACTTGGGGGCTTCTGTTCAAGATGAAATTACAGTGACAAGTTTTACTCTCCTGACTGACTAAAACAACCACCTAACCAAAATGCACAGAACAACAATAGTTTCTGAGATAATGGACATTAAGCAATGAAAGAAAATGTATAATGGAAGCAGACAAAGTGAGCGCTACCATTGCACCAAAATACTGATTAGAGAGTTTCCAGGTTTGGTACGAAAAGAAAGAACAAAGCAGAGCCTAGTACACTACCTCAGGTGAGAAGATGAATCTAAGTGTCTGGATAAAACAAGGCAGCAGCAGTTATCAGGGCAAATTATGGCAAATAAGAAAATCACATAGACAGAAATTCCAGTAATCTGAGAGTATCGTTCTTAAGTGTTGATCTACATATTAGGTGGTGTGTTCCTGCAGTGCAACTCCCTGAGGTTGAAGATCCACCCAAAAAAGCTATAAGGAATAACAATCAGTGTTCTCATGGAGCTAAAAAAAAGTGCCTGTTATCCTAGCCAGACTAGAAAATCTCAAAATTATCACAGCATTGAGTACAGTATTCATAAATATATTGCTTTTATAGTGTAGAATAAATGACCTCTAGAATAAATACAGCTTACATCAACCTAAAAGTATTCAATGAACAAAACCCCAAAAAAGGATCAAACTATCCTCAAAAAACTTTATGTATCACACAAAAATACTGAAAAAATTTATGAGCGAGCAACAAAATACCATCTTCAACCAAAATTACATGACATAAAGAGGCAGGAGAAATACAATTCACAATGAAGAAAATGGAAAATAATAGACAGTCAATCAAAACTGACCCAGAATGCATAGATGCTAGAATTATCCGGTGAAGACAATAAAACACTTTTAAAAGCTAAACTATATTTCACAGATTCCAAAATTAAGTAGAGGTATAGAATTGTAAAACAAAGTACAAACTATTAGAGCAGCAAATGCCCATGTCAAAGATGCAATGACAATGAATGGAATATAGGGGAGATAAAATACTGTAGAGTAAAAGATTAGTACACTTGAAATGGAATGGCAATGGAAACTTTCTAAAAATAAAAAACAATAGGTAAAATTAAGAAAAGCGTAAGGGCAATAGAAACCCTTGAAGGGAAGGATTCTTAAATTTATTGAAAAATATAAACCTCTAAGTTCAAAAAATTTAACAAACACAAAATGCAATAAATATAAAGTAAGTTGCAACAAAGTGTACCACAGTCAAATTGCACGAAGCCAGTGATAAAGAAAAAAGAAATTATAAAAACAGGTAGAGAAAAAGATACCATTTTTTATTTGTGTATATCATTATACACAGAGAAACAAATAAATATTGTGAGAAGATAGTAGAACAACATCTTTAAAACACTGAAAAAAACTATCAATATAAAATTCTATAGACATCGGTAATATATTTTAATAATGAGTTTTAAAATGACATTTTCAAAATACAAGTGTTGAAAAATATCAATTGATGGCTGTCCTGCTCAACAACAATATTTAGGGGGATCCTTGAGGAAAAAAAAAAAGGAAAATTATAACAGATAGATAGGTACATGGATCCCAGGAAAGAAAAAATAGCAAGAGGAATGATAAAGATGTATAGTTGCTAGTTATATATATATATATATACTTTAAATCCCATTAAAAGACGATTTACTATTTAAACAAGAATCATAATATGTTAAAGTTAATATATGTGTAAGTAAAATGTATGTAAGTAATAACATACAAAGTAGGAGAGGAGATCAATGAAAGAATACTTTTGGAATAAATATTTTTGTAATTTTTTTCTATTATTAGCTTGTTAGTATTGGCTCTTTATATTTGTTTCATTTTGCCTTATAGTTTACTGTATACTTCTTTCATACATGATACAACATTTTGAAATATCATTTGCTTATGTGGTATCATGTGTTAAAGAAGTATACAATAAACTATAAGGCAAAATAAAATAACAGTATAAACAGCCATTGAAAACAAGCTAATAATAGAAACAAAAAAAATTCTTTTCAAAAGACATAAAAGGAAACAAATGATATGAAATAAATAGGAGAAACGTAGCAAAGCAATAGACTTAACCACATGAATTATAATACTAAATATAATTGGTCCAAACCTCCAACAAAAGGGAAAGAATCAGACTAAATGGAAAAGCAAGGGCAAACTCGATGTTGCCTTCAAGAAACACAGTTAAGGCCGGGCGCGGTGGCTCAAGCCTGTAATCCCAGCACTTTGGGAGGCCGAGACGGGTGGATCACGAGGTCAGGAGATCGAGACCATCCTGCCTAACACGGTGAAACCCCGTCTCTACTAAAAATACAAAAAAAAAAAAAAAAAAAAAAAAAACTAGCCGGGCGAGGTGGCGAGCGCCTGTAGTCCCAGCTACTCGGGAGGCTGAGGCAGGAGAATGGCGGGAACCTGGGAGGCGGAGCAAGACTCCGTCTCAAAAAAAAAAAAAAAAAAAGAAACACAGTTAAGGTATGAAAGAAACACATTGAAAATAATAGCATGAAAAAATTATACCAGTTATAACTAATCAAAAAAGCCAAAGAAGATATATTAATATTAGATAAAATATATTTTAGAGCAAATATTACCAGGGATAAGGAAAATACTTTCACAATGAAAAAGTACATACAAGTACATAAAAAGGATAAATGTCTATGAACCTAAATATAAACCCTCAAAATATATAAAGCAAAACTAATAGAAAAGAAGGATAAAGACAATTCCATATTTATAGCCAGAGACTACCATACTATGCATCCAATATTGGTAGAACAAGGAGAAAGAAAATCAGAAAAGATACAGATTATCTGAATAACACTGTCAAGCAAAAATATCTCACTTACCTTTATTCAAGACTCCACACAACCGCAGCAGAATATCACCTTTTCTTATGAATGTACATGAAACACTCATCAATATAATAAGTACATTCTTAAACACAAAGTGACTTTCAATAATTTCTACTTATATAAAGAATAGTCTTCGACTACGTAGAATTAGATTTAAAACAACAGAAACAACTCTCTCACACCACCCACTGAATATTTGAAAAATAATAGTAATTCATATCTAAATGAATCCTGGTTTAATTTAGAAAATACTTTGAACTAAAGAAAAATTGTAACATGTTACATCAAAAATTCGTTGGTTGTTGTTAAGGCATGTTTTAGGAGACAATTATAACACAAAATGCAAAAAGTAAAAATGTACATAAAGAAACAAGGTCTTATATCAGTGACCTCACATATACATTAGAAAACTAGAAAATAAAGAGTAAATAAAACCCAAGGTAAACAGAAGTAGGAAAATTCAGAGGAGAAATCAATAAAATGGAATTTGAAAAGAGAAACACAAGCCCAAAAGCTTTGCTTTGGGAAGATCAATAGCACTAATAAAGTTTTACCTATTGTGACCAGGAAAGTGGCAAGAAGGGAAAAATTACCAATACCAGAAAGGAAAGAGGCAGCTTTCCTAAATATTCCACAGAGATAGAGGAAAATAGGTAATTATTATAAATATGCCAGTCAATTCAATTATTTATATGAAATGGTCAATTTTTTTTGAAATAATTTATCCATCTTAAACCAAGGGCATTCCAAGAAGTAATGAATAATCTGAGTTTCCATATATCTACTGAAGATACTGGATTTCTAATTAGAAAACCTTCCTCAAAGAAACTTGTAGTACCAAAACAAGACAATGGCAGTAGTGAGTCCTCACCTATCAATAATTATCTTGAATAGAAATGGATTGTTATGAAATCAAAATATATACAGTAATTGAATAGATTTTTAAAAATTGAGACCCCAGTGTATGCTGCCCACGAAAGACTCATTTACCTGTAAGAAAACATATAGTCTAAAAGTAAAGATGTAGAAAAAGATACATCATACTAAGGAAAACAAAAGACAACAGGGGTAGTTATATAAATAATAGACAAAATAACCTTTAAGTCAGAAACAATACAAAGAGATGAAGGTCATTATATAATGATAAAGAGGTAAATACAGCAAGAGGATATAACAACTATAGATATATATGCACCCAACATCAGAGCACATAAATATTTAAAGAAAATATTAATAAATCTGAACAGAGAGATATCCTGTAAAACAATAATAATAAGTGACTTCAGCAGCTCACTTCCAGCAATTGAAAGATTATCCAGCAGAAAATCATTAAGGAAATATTGGACTTAAACTACACGGTAGACTAAATGGACTACAGACACTATAGACTATATAGACTAATTAAACTACACTGTAGATAAAAGGTGGTATTCTGCTGGTGTATAAGCATATATAAAACATTCCATTCAACAGCCACAGTATACTCATTATTCTCAACTGCATATAAAATATTCTTGGAATATATCATATAAAAATAACAAAGCAAGTCCTAATAAATTGACAAAGACTGAAATCATACCAAGTATCTTTTCTGACCAAAATTGTATAAAGCTGGAAATGAATCACAAGAGGAAGTTTGGAAAATTCACAAATGAATAAAAATTGAACACATTCTCCCCTGAACAATCAATACATCAATGAATAAGCTTTTCAAAAAAACTTAAAATATTTCTTGAGGGAGAAGGGATGAGATGGCCAACCACATGTACTTAAGGAGCGTTGCTGCCACCAAGAGAGTCCAAAGTGTGAAGTAAATCACCATAATTTGGGCAGCTCTTTGAAGAGAAAATGCTCAGAGTGGATGGAGAGACAGTGCTGACGCGGACCCTGAGGAGGAAGGAAGCTGGGTACCCTGCACAAGGTACCCAAATTCCAGGGCTAGTTCCCAGCCCTGAGTGGCTCCAACACTCTTTCATGATAAAACATAAATAAACAAATATATAAATGAATGAATGAATAAATAAATAAATCAATAAATAAGGTGTAGACAGAATGGACCTCAACACACTAAAGAACATATATAACAAATTCACATCTAACATCAAACTCAACTGTGAAAATTTGAAATCTATTTCTCTAAAATCCAGAATAAGAAAACAACATGCACAACTACTCAGCACAGTACTGGAAGTCCTAGCCAGACCAATTAGGCAAGGGAAATAAATGTTATCCAGGTTAAAAAAAAAAAAAGTTGCTTTTTTTCTATTGCAGATGACATGATCTTGTATGTATAAATACTAAAGACTTCACCAAAAGACTGTTAGAACTAAAAAATTCAGTAAAGTTAAAGAATACAAAACAACTTAGAAAAATCAGGCATGTTTTTATACTTTAACAATAAACGATGTAAAAATAAAAAAAAATCCTACTACTATCACATCAAACAAAATAAAATAATTAGGAGTAAATTTAACCAAGGAAGTGAAAGATCTGCGTGCTAAAAACTATAAAACTTTCATGAAAAAAATTGAAGATTACATGAATAAATGGAAAGATATCCCATGACCATAAACTGGAAGAATTGAATATTGTTAAAATGTCAAATACTGCCCAAAGCAATATGCAGAGTCATTACAATCCTTATCAAAAAGCAATTATTATTCAGAAAAATTAAAAATAAATTCTAAAATTTTTATGTAATCTGAAAAGACCCCAAATAATCAAAACAATCCTGAATAAAAAGGAACAAATCTGGAGGCATTATGCTAGGTGACTTCAAAATGTACCAATAATCTGTAGTAATCAAAACATTAGGGCACTGACATAAAAGCAGATATATAGATCAAAGGGACAGCACGGACTGCTCAGGCATAAATTTACACATTTAGAGCCAACCGATTTTTGACAATGGTGTCAAGAACACACAATGAGGAAAGGATAGTTTCTTCAATCAATGATGCTGAAGAAACTGGATATTCTGATGTACAAAAATTAAACTATGCCCTTACCTCACACTATATAGAAAAATCAATTCAAAATGAATTAAAGAATTAAATATAAGAAATGAAACTATGAAATGACCAGAAGGAAACATAGAGAAATGTTCTAAGACATTTACCTTGTCAACAATATTTTAGATACCCCCAAAGCACAGGCAGCAAAAGCAAAAATAGACAAATGGGATTACATGAAACTCAAAAACTTCTGCATAACAAAGAAAATAATCAACAGAGTGAAGAGACAATCCACAGAATAAGAGAAAATATTTACTATATATTTGATAAGAGTTTAATATCCAACATATATAAATATAAATATATAAATATAAATGATATATCTGATATATAAACTGTATATAAATATAAGTATATAAATATAAACTATATCTAATAAGGGTTTAACATCTAAAATATAAAAAGAATTCAAATTACTTAGTAGCAAAAAAACACATATAACCTAATTAAAAATTGTCTTTTTCCAAAATTAATTGGAAAAAATGCATTCAAAAGAAGACACCAATGGCTAACAGGTATATGACAAAATGCTCAACATAACTTATCATAGGAAAATGCAAATTAAAATCACAATGAGATATCATTTCACGCCTGTTATAATGGCTATTATCAAAAAAGATGAACAGTAAGTGTTGTCAAGGATGTGGATAAAACGGAAACTTTGCACATCTTTGGTAGCAAGGTAAATTACGCAACAATAGACCACATATATGAGAGTGGTCTGACAAGATTATAATGGGGTTGAAAAATTCCTATCACCTATCACCTACTAACATTGTAGCTGTCATAATGTACTATAGCACAACGCATTACTCATTGTCACTGGTGTGAATGAGCTTACTAAGATGCCAGTCTTAAAAAATTCTATACAGTACATAATGCTTGATAATGCTAATGAACAATTGTGTTACTGGTTCATGTGTTTACCATATTATACTTTTTAATCATAATTTTAGAATGTATTCCTTCTACTTATAAAAAATAGTTAACTGTAAAACAGCCTCAGGCATGTCCTTCAGTAGGTATTCCAGAAGGCGTTTGTTATCATAGGAGATGACAGCTCCATGTGAGTTATTGCCCCTGAAGACCTTTCAGTGGGACAAGATCTGGAGATGTAGAGAGTGATATTGATGATCCTGACTACATGGAGGCTTAGATTTATTTTTGTATTTGTGTCTTAGTTTTTAACAAAAAAAGTTTAAATAGTAAAAAATAAAATAAAATAAATGCAAAATAGCTTATACAATAAGGATATAAAGGAAGGAAATATTTTAGTACAGCTGTGAAATGTGTTTGTGTTTTAAGATAAGTATTCTTACAAATGAGTCAAAACATTTAAAATTACATAAACAAGTTACAGTAAGCTAAGGTGACTTTATCATTGAACAAAGAAAAATATTTTTATAAATGTCGTGTAGCCCAAGTGTACAGTGTTCTGAAAATCTACAGTAGTGTACAGTAACATCCTAGAGTTTCACATTTACTCACTACTTACTGACCGACTTAACTAGAGCAGCTTCCAGTCCTGCAAGCTCCATTCGAGGTAAGTGCCCTATATAGTGTATCATTTTTACTCTATCGTTTATATGTTTAGGTATACAAATATGTACCATTTTACTACAATTACCTAGAGTCCTTAATGAAATAACATGCTGTACAAATTTGTAGCCTATGAACAATAAGCTGCATCACAGCTGAGGTGTCTAGTAGGCTATACCACCTATGTTTGTGTAAGTACACTCTGAAATATTCACATGAAGACAAAATTGCTTAAGCTGCATTTCTCAGAACATATCCTCTTTGTATGACCCTACTTCAAAATGTCATGTTGTACATAATAAATGTATGCTATTTTATCTATAAATTTCAAAATTAAAACTAAAAAAAGAAAACTCCAGGCCTAGATTGTTTCATTGGTGAATTCTCTAAAACCTTAAGAAAAAAATAATAATGCCAACGTTAAACAAAATATTCTAGTAATTTACATTAAAATATTCATTTTATTGATCTCAGTTCATTTTATAAGGGCACTATTACCCTGATACCAAAGCCATGAAAATAAATTACATAAAATAATGAAAATGACAGATATCCCTCATAAATATGGTGGACATATTACAAACAAATTTTAGCAAATTGAATCCAACAAAATAAAAGAAAAGTTAATAACATGTCATGATGAAGTGGGATTTATTCCATGAATGTTAGTTTGTTTCAATAATTAAGATCAATCAACTTACAATATTAACAACTTAAACATAAAAACGACCTGATCCTCACAAAAGACACAGAAAAAAGCATTCATAAAAATTCAACATCCATCCTTGCTAAAATGTATTAGGAATTAAAAAAAAAAAAAACTAATACTGACAAACTCTTTCTAAGAAAACTCACAGCTTAAGACAGCTAATTTGTAAAAAAGTTACTGATTTTCCTCTAAGATCAAAAGGAAAATGGAAATTTCTCTCTCCCAACTTTTTGTCCATATTGTACTTGAAGGTTTTACCAATGGCGAAAAAAGAGAGGAAGGGAGGGTGGGAGAGAGAGACTGGTTAGAAATGAAGAAATAAGCTGTCATTATTCAGTTTTGGAAAAATCCAAAATTGAAATTAAAAGCAATGTCATTTACAACAATAATAAATATATGAATACTTAAGGATAAAACTGACTAGAGATGGTTAAGCTTATGTATCCAAAAGTACAATACTTTGCTGAAGAGAAATTAGACAGTCTAAATGAATATGACATTGTATATGATGCTGAAGACCCTGTATTGTTAAGATATCAATTCTACCCAATATGATCAATAGCTACAAAAAAATCAATCAAAATCCTAAAAGTCTGGCCAACAGCATATTAAAAGTGCTCAAAGTCACTAATCATAAAGGAAATGAAAATTCATAACAAAATGAGATATCACCTCACGTCCATTATAATGGCCATTATCCCAAGGACAGAAAATAACTAGTGGTTTTGAGCGTATGAAGTTAGAATCGCTGTGCATTGTGGTGCAAATGTAAAATGCTGTAGACATTATGAGAAATATATGGATATTCCTCAAAAACATTAAAAATAAGGCCGGGCCCAGTGGCTCACCCCTGTAATCTCAGCACTTTGGGAGGCCGAGGCGGGCAGATCACGAGGGCAGGAGATCGAGACCATCCTGGCTAACACAGTGAAACCCCGTCTCTACTAAAAAATACAAAAAAATTAGCCGGGCGAGGTGGCGGGCGCCTGTAGTCCCAGCTACTCGGGAGGCTGAGGCAGGAGAATGGCGTGAACCTGGGAGGCGGAGCTTGCAGTGAGCTGAGATCCGGCCACTGCACTCCAGCCTGGGCGACAGAACGAGACTCCGTCTTAAAAGAAAAAAAAAAAAAAAAAAGTAAAAATAGAATTCCAATATGATTCAGCAATCCCACTACTAGGGAGGCAGCCAAATTAATTCAATGCAGAATCACAGAGATACTTGCACACTTATATTCATTGCACTATTTACAACAGACAAGACAGGGAAACACCCCAAAGGTCTATCCATAAATAAATGGATATACAAATGTGGCATATTCATACAATGAAATATTATGCAGGCCTAAAAATAAGGACTCCTGTCACATATTACAACATGGACAATGCTCCAGGATATTATACTAAGTGAAATAAACCAGTCACACAGTCACAAAGGGCAAATACTGTAGGATTCTACTCATGTGAAATATCTAAAGAAGTCAAAATCATAGAAACAGAAAATTAAAAGTTTGTTGCCAAAGGCTGGGGGATGAGGGGAGTTGGGAGAAAAGGGGAAGCTAGCGTGTAATTGCAAACTACGGAGCTGTAGTTTTGCAATGTAAGAAAGTTCTAGCTATCTGTTGTACAGTGAGTGATAATGACCATAAGGAACATTACTGAACAAGTACACTTAAAATGGTTACGAAAGTAAATGTATAGGCCTGGCGAGGTGGCTCACGCCTGTAATCCCAGCACTTTGGGAGGCAGAGGCGGGCAGATCAGGAGGTCAGGAGACGGAGACCATCGTGGCTAACACGGTGAAACACCCACCGTCTCTACTAAAAATACAAAAAATTAGCCGTGCGTGGTGGCGGGCGCCTGTAGTCGTAGCTACTCGGGAGGCTGAGGCAGGAGAATGGCGTGAACCCGGGAGGCGGAGCTTACAGCGAGCCGAGATCGCACCACTGCACTCCAGCCTGGGCGAGAGAGGGAGACTCCGTCTCAAAAACAAGCAAACAAAAAAAAAAGAAACGTATTATGTGTTTTTTACCACAATTAAAAATAACTGTTTTTTTTTTTTTTTCACAGAAACGGGCTGCTTATTTTAAAAACTAAATAAAATTCATAAGGAAACATAATGATGTAAACATAATGATGCAGAGTAGTCAAATCAACTTTAAGAAAAAACAAAGTTGTATAACTAAAGCTACCTGATATGAGACTTACTGTTAAGATACTATAATCAAGGCAAAGTGGTTTTTGTGTAAAGACAGATGAATAGATCTATGTAATAGACACAGAGTCCGAAAAAAAGATGCACATATATATGAAAATCTGATTTTGGCAAAGGTATATTTCAGTGGAGACAAGATACGCAACAAGTAAACTTTGACATACAACTCGTATCTTATATAAAATTTAATTAAAAATGAAAAATTGATCTAATTGGAAAACCAGAAACTATAATTATTTTAGAAGAAAACAAAAGAGATAATCTTTTTGGCCTCAGATTGGACAAACAAAAATCCATAAAGGGATAAATTGATACAGTGGACTATAGCAACAGAAACCAAACATTCTACTCCTAAATATTTATCTAAGAAAATTATAGTATATAACCCTACAAAAACTTGCACACAGGTCAAAATAATTATGCTGACTGAAAGGAGTCAGACAAACAGTAAGTGCATACCCTATGATTCCATTTATACAGAATTCAATAAAATGCAAATCAACCTCTGAGGACAGAGGAGATCTGTTGTTGCCTAGACAGGAGGGTATGTGTTGGAGGCACAGGAAGGAGGAATTATCTAGCAGCATAAGGAAAAAAATGGGGATGATAAATATTCATTATCTTGAGTATGACAATTGTTTCACAGGAGTACACATATGCCAAAATGTGTCATTTGTATATGTTAATTATATGCATTTATTTTTGGTTAATTATACCTTAAGTAAATAAATAGATAAACAAATAAATAATGCAGTTTCCTCCCTCTAAAACTAGAGTTAGTCACTCAGGAGAATAACATTTCACTTGAGTTGAAAATTTAAATACATGCTAAATCTGATAACACTTCAGTTTACCTTTATTGTTGTTTAATTGTTTTGAGTGTTTTTCTCTTTTTATTTCTCAACAACAACACACTGTGAGTAAGTTGAAACAGTCATGAATTTCATCTTTGTTCGCTTACTGTGACCCAATTTAAATACCATCATTGCTTGGTAAAGGCAATTAGCCTATTATGAAGTTTTGTGGTACATATGCACTATACATGTTTATTAGCTTTACAAAATATTTAACAAATTGTGTGTGTGTGAATGTGTGTCATTATGTACATGCAGTACCTCCGAGGAAGCCAAAATAAAAGGTAGGAATAAACGAAGAAAGGAAAGAGAAAAGAAGGAAAGAAGGTAGTATTTGTTAAATATCTGTATTGAGCAAATCTGCATAATTGAAAATTCTCTTAATTCGCTATTCCTTATTGAAGCCTATAATTCACTCTATTTAGGAAGGAGCTGGTTTACTTTTCTAAAATTGTGATAAGTATGCATACTATAAAATTTATCATTAACTATTTTTAAGTGTAAATTTCAGTAGCATTAAGGACATTCACATTGTTGTGCAACAATCACCACTATCCATCTCCAGAACTTTGTGTCATTCCGTACTGAAACTTTGTACCTATTAAACACTAACTCCTCATAATGCCACCCCTCTAAGCACTGTTCTACTTTCTGTCACTATGAATTTTACTTTT
This sequence comes from Rhinopithecus roxellana, assembly GCF_007565055.1. NCBI lineage: Eukaryota > Metazoa > Chordata > Mammalia > Primates > Cercopithecidae > Rhinopithecus > Rhinopithecus roxellana. The sequence goes on along the minus strand of NC_044566.1, from coordinate 15,508,806 downwards.
CTGACTAAGCACATAAGTGTAATTACATTATATTTTTCCCTTTCTGTATGACTTGCCATATGTCCTCAAAGATCATCCATATTGAAGCATCTATCAAAATTCTATTCCTTTTTAAGGCAGACAAGTATTTTATTGTATTTATATATCACATTTTCTTTATCCACTCACCTATTAATTGATATCTGTGTTGTTTCTACTTCCTAGCATTTGCCAATAATATCGCCATGAATATTAGTGTACATATATCTGTTTGAGTCCAAGCTTCCATTCTTTTGGATACATACCCCAAAAAGAAATTGTTGAAAATTATAGTAATTCCATTTCATTTTTTATGAACTACCATATATTTTTACACAGAGGCTGCACCATTTTACATTCCTACCAGCAATGCACAGGATTCCAATTTCTCCACATCCTTGAAAAAAATTGTTTAAATGATATTATAGTCATCATAATGGCATTGAAGTTCTATTTCATTGTAATTTTGATTTTCATTTCTCTAGTGATTAGTGATGTTCAAAATTTTTTCCATGTAATTTTTTTGGCAATTTGTATATCTTCCTTGAAGAAATGGTTATTCAAGTCCTTTGCCTGGTTTTGATTTTTTTGTTGTTGTTGTTGCTTTTTTTGTTTGTTTGCTTTAGGAGTTTGTTACACATTCTGGATATTAAACTCTTATCAAATATGTGATTTGCAAATATTTTCTCTCATTCTGTGCTAATTGGCTTTCTAATGATTGAATCACTCTCTGGGTTAGTGCTGGCCTGCAAAAGTGCCTGTTACGCTTTGCTGCACAATGTTTCCCTTCTTCTGCAATCTTTCTGGGCTTTACATTTTTCTTCTTTATAATTAACATTGATATAAGCATGCATTGGATCAATTTTTTGTGACTTTTGCCATTCTTTGACAGTTTGGTTAATTTAGAAAAGAGAAAACATAAGCCAAATTCTCTATAAATTTAATAGGAGTTTATAGCTGCCTATCAGAAAAATTCCATTCATTTTCTCCAAAATCTTTTTCATTGTAGCATCATTTCCAAATGGGTAAAATTCACAAGGACATTTACTTGCATGCTGTTTTTTCATTGAAACTGCTTTATTATGCTTTAGTATAATATTTTCTATTGCTTTTAATAATTTCCTTATCTACAGTACACCTCCTCTGAAACTTATATTTGGTTAGTCATTTCTGTGGGCCCAGAACCACGTTAAGTATAAACCATAAAATAAAGCAGAAAATGTTCTGTATTCTCAAGAAGCTTTTGGTGTTAAAACAATTAGAGCACAATTTAAAAAATACATAGAATAAAAAACATTTTTAAATGTTCACTTTGAACACAGCCGGAGGTTCTAGAAGGAGGGTCAGTGTGATCGAAAATAAATCTATGGTTACAATCTTTATATTATCACTTTCAACATACATGTCCTTGGATATGAAACCCAAATATAACTTTCTTGTGTTCATCTATAAAACAGTGTTAGCATTTCTGAATGAGTTTTATGTATTATTACAGAGAAAAATTGCAGTGCAGTTTATCATGCACAGTTAAATAATTAATATTACTGTTTTATTCCTTTCTCATTGCTTTGAGTGACTTTAATACCTTAAATAAGGATTTAAATACATTTTATTAGATGCATCCCCACCTAAGCCAAAATCCTCTACCATAATAATGAATCGAAGTTAATTTTGTTCTGTTTTACCAGATTATTTTGAAATTTTTACTAAACTCAAAAAACTCTAGTGCTTGAAAAATTTATCTTTTTGTTTTACTATATTAACTTTAGAACGCTATATAGAAATGTGTGTATTATGGTAATTGTTCTGCTGTTTTTAACAAGAGAGATGAACAGAATAAAATGTCATTTGTTTTATTTCATGGTCATGAGACTTAAAAATAACATACAAAAATATAATTTGTATTTGCTTTAAAAAATGAAATACAATTATTCAAGTACTTAATAAATAACAAAATGCTAAAAATGTTGCCAGTTTTACATTAACATATTTCTTTTTCTTTCATTAAACTGCTTTAAAAATTTCAGTAATGTAGCCTTCTCATTAAATACTGTTTTGTCATTAAAAATATGTATCAGGAGTATTGTTGTTTTATTAAATTCAAATAAATACAAGAAGTTTCTTCTATCTGTAATTCAGATCTTAAGGGAATTTATCACAACTTATGGTGTTAATTTAATTAAATTCTCATGGATCATATAACCTCAATAAAAAATTTTATTAGTTGGAAATATTACAATGGTATTGATCCACATTGAGATGTCAGGTTTCAAATTTCTATTATAGTTATATCTAAATCAGTGTATTATGGAGATACACCTAACTTTACTAAAGTTGTTTTTTCTGTTTAGACAACATTAGCAATTGTTCTTCTAGACATAACCTTAAAGGAAAGGCACAAAATCAGTCTAGTCCATTTGAAAAATTTTGCTTATTCTCACAAGTAAGAGAGAAATAAATTAATGTCAGAACTAGTATTAGAATACAATACTTTCTCAAAATGTTCTAATGGTTTAGCAAGTAATTTTTCAAATGCTTTTTGGGAGAGCATATACTTTGTCATTTCATGAGAGCTGCCTGTTTTTGTTTTTGATTTAATTTTTTCTGGATCAATTCAAAATTGAATAAACATTTCTTTGAAAAATTCAATGCTGTTCCCAAAAGTTCTTCACACAATATTGCCCTTTGCTTGAATAATTCAGTATTTCTGATGGCAAATTTTCTGTCTATTTACTCTGTCCTTACACATTACTTATTCTGTGTATTTATAGAATTACACTGTCATTGTATTTATACTAATATAGTAGTGTCAGCCAATCTTTCCTGACTGACCAGTTATTACAGTTCAAAATAAGCTTTTGAAATCTTTGAGTTTCGGCCGGGCGCGGTGGCTCAAGCCTGTAATCCCAGCACTTTGGGAGGCCGAGGCGGGCGGATCACAAGGTCAGGAGGTCGAGACCATCCTGGCTAACACAGTGAAACCCCGTCTCCACTTAAAAAATACAAAAAATTAGCCGGGCGAGATGGCGGGCGCCTGTAGTCCCAGCTACTCGGGAGGCTGAGGCAGGAGAATGGCGTGGACCCGGGAGGCGGAGCTTGCAGTGAGCTGAGATCCGGCCACTGCACTCCAGCCTGGGCGACAGAGCGAGACTCCGTCTCAAAAAAAAAAAAAAAAGAAAAAGAAAAAAGAAAGAAATCTTTGAGTTTCTTGTTACTTCAAAGTTATCTATTTTTTTTTTTTTTTAATAATTTCTCTTGAGTAAGAAAATGCCATCTGCAGGAAACACAAACAAACAAACACTATCAAAATTGTACTTACATGGCAAAATATAAGATCATGGAAAGCCAGACTGCAAAGTTTAGGCTTATGGCCTGAATAAGAGAGCAATGCCAAGGACAGGATCATTGGATCATTCTCCGTGGGTAGGATGCCTGAGGATGCCTGTTAGATCTGAAATAATACGATCATTGCCTGCCATTCCAGGAATTTCAGCCTTCTTTAGCTTTCAGATATCATTCTTGTTATCTCATTTCATTTGTCAGCAGAAAATCTAGTCCTTTTCCAGTTTAATCCATGTTTGTTAGGAAATTAACAACAAATGACTGCATATGACATGAATAGACTTTAGCGTTTGCAGCCACCTCAGCTGACTACCTTACATAGGCCTGCTGCCCAACCTCTTCCCAGGGTGCTTCGTGTCTCACCACTGCTGACTTCTCCAGGCTGCTGATTTGTCCTCAATAATCTTAGAAAGGGATACATCATTTAGAACCCTATAACATATGTAAAATCAGTCACATTAATAAGAAGTTACTAAAGGCTTGCATATAAAATAAATGAATTATAATACAACTCACACCCACAACCACACACACACACCCCACCACATACCACACACACCCATGTATTCTGAGTCATTTGATGAAGTTTCTCTCCCTAGTAGTCTTGAGTTTCTCTGGTATCTTGTCCCTACAGGGGTTTTCTTTGTTCCTCTTAATAGTATATATGTATTTGGTTGTTTTTTGTTTGTTTATCTCTCTCCTCCACAGAGTTAAATCCTTCCATTCAAAGCCTCACAATTCATCTATTTTAGCTGGCTTGGTGTATTATAACAAAATACATAAACTGGACAGCTTAAACAACAGAAGTGTGTTTTCTCACAGTTTAATAGGCTAGAAGTCCAAGATCTAGGTGCCACCATGGTTGGTTTCCGGTGAGGGCTCTCCTCCTGGCTTGTACATGGTGGCCTTTTGGTTATGGCCTCAACTGACAGGAAGAAAGACAGAGAACAAGTTCTCAGATAAACTTATAAAGGCACTAGTTCCATTATAAGGGCCCAAACCAATGATGTAATCTGAGCCTAATTATTTCCCAAAGGCTCCACATTATCACACTCAAGGTTGAGGCTTCAACCTGTGAATTTGGAGGGGACATAATTTAGCCCACTGCATTATTTATCAGTCTGTTTTTTCAGAACTGAAGTCGGAATGTCTGTTCTACTCAGGAAAAAACCTTTATCTCTTAGCCATTATTTTAATTTAACCATTGTTTCTTCCCAAACCGTCATTCACTACAAGCAGGATGGATTGCTTGTCAACGAAAACACCGATGAGATGTGTAGAGGCAACAGGAGAATTTTCTTTTCTCTCTCTCTCTCTCTCTTTTTTTGAGATGGAGTCTTGCTGTTGCCCAGGCTGGAGTGCTGTGGCCCCATCTCAGCTCACTGCATGCTCTGCCTCCTGGGTTCACGCCATTCTCCTGCCTCAGTCTCCTGAGTAGCTGGGACTACAGGCACCCATCTCTCTCTCTCTTTCTCTCTCTCTCTTTTTAAATAGAATCTTGCTCTGTCCCCCAGGCTGGAGTGCAGTGGCACCATCTCAGCTCACTGCAACCTCTGCCTCCCAGGTTCAAGTGATTCTCAGCCTCCTGAGTAGTTGAGATTATAGGCATGAGCCACTACACCCAGCTAATTTTTGCTTTTTTTTTTTTTTTTTTTTTTTTTGAGAAGGAGTCTCTGTCTGTGGCTCAGGCTGGAGTGCAGTGGCACGATCTCAGCTCACTGCAACCTCCGCCTCTCGGGTTCAAGCTATTCTCTTGCCTCAGTCTCCCGAGTAGCTGGAACTACAGGCATGTGCCACCCTACCTGACTAATGTGTGTAATGTGTGTGTGTGTGTGTGTGTGTGTGTGTTTACTAAAGACAAGGTTTTGCTATGTTGGCCAGGCTGGTCTTGAACTCTTGACCTCAAGTAATCCACCCCTACTCGGCCTCCCAAAGTGCTGTGGTTACAGGTGTGAGCCACCATGCTGAGCTAGAGAACTTCATTTTCTAAAAGCAGTCCACAGA